>NW_011888783.1:7777212-7793930 GCF_000151845.1 Pteropus vampyrus | reverse complement strand
AACTGTTATTTTTGCTCTTATTTTATTGATAATATTTTAATTTTTATATTTTTATTTTGTTTGCTGTATTTTTTATTTGATTGTTTTAATTTATTCAATATTTTGAAAGTAAAAATCCTTTAAATATTCTTAATAGAAATTGTCTTGCAACTTTAGAAAACATATGATTCAGTCTATATCTCTCGATCATTTAAGTCACAAAAGAGACAGCTCAATTATCTTCCTGTTTAATAAATATATTGTGCTGTTATCTCATCCCTAAGGTTCTCCTCTCTCTCATCAATAATCAATATTTTGGAATTGATGAGTGAAACCACTGTTTCAAAATTATCTCATGTCTTAGATGTCAGATTTATTTTTTACATTCTAAATTTTTTATATAAATTCTTAAAACATAATTTTTTACTTATCTCTATTTTTACCCAAATGTTTGCTGGAAGTTTAACTGCTTTGCTGGGAACATGGCATACCTTTACAATTTTCCATTTCAAATCTCTTTTTTGATGAGAAAATTCTCTTCAATTATGATTTTGAACTTTGTTTTTATTCCTATTGGTGTGGTTTCTATAATTTTCTCTCATTATTTTTAATTCTTCTGTCTTTTTTCTATATTTCTACAGTCCTTTTATTTGCATCTAGCTCTATTTTAATCCTAAATTATGTTTTTAAATATCTCTTAAGCACCATTTCTTTTGTTTTTTCTCTCTTCCTCATATGAGCCTTTTGTCTTCTATTTCAATGAGACCATTACTCTTTCCTTTTTATCAAGAGATTCAAAAAGTTTTCTAAAATGAGCTCTTTCTATATTGAACACTTTCTCAGCATATTTATTTTCTTTAAGCTAAATTTGCTTTCATCTTTTGATATAGATGTTTATAGTGTCATGTTTATCCATTCTTCCATTACAAAAGAATTAGTGTTTTTCAATAAAATAAGACTTAGATGTTATAACCGATTCTCTTTTAAAAATTCGTTCAAATATTTATGTTTCATTTTTATTTAGTAATATATACAAATAATAGAACACAGAATAAAAATAATTCAAATAATCAAACATCACAGAAAGAACTTTTATCAACAATTTATATTCTCAAATCCAGAAGAAGGAAGTCTGATGGAAAGAGTGGTTGTTTGTCTGTTTTGTTTTCTAAAGGGACATCAGGAATTTAGGAGGTAGTAAAATATTTGCCCATTGAGACACTTCAAGAGAACTGGAATGTGGAACATATTAAAATATCCACTAACCTCTTCTATCTTAAGTAGCTTTCAGTATCACACATGAAATACCAACAGAAGTTATCTCAATATTTTTAAGCAAGAACACATTTTCTGCTTCTAGCACAAACTTAACCTTACTAAGATACATGTTTTCTGATGATAAAACTCATTGTTAAGTGATAACGCTAAAAGCAGAAATAGTTCTTTTCAAGATAATAAGATATTTTCACCCCAGTTAATAAAATACACTTCCACATAAATATTAGATTTCACAACTTAAAATTAAACTTCTAAATGAATAAATATTTTCTGGTAAGAAAACTGTTTTTGGATGATGCTGCTAAAAGAAGCAATACTTTTTAAGGTAATATGATATTCCCACCTGTTATTAAAATATATAAAAATAAATATTACATTTTATAACAACTTCATAGCACATGAAATATAGTCATAGTTACAATATTATGAGTAATGTAGATTCCTTAAAAAGATGCTTTATTTTCACATACACAAAAATACTTAGATATTTTGCCTCAGATAAAGCAAAAGTCTTTTTTTATGCAGAAGTGTTCATTTTACTATTTGGACTGACTTGATAGCCAATTTAATCAGATAACTGATTTATTATATTTTTTCTGGTGTTTTAACATCTTGAAGATATGATTAGACAAAACTATTGCTCTTTTCTGATTTTTAATTTTCAACTGAACATTTACCTCATTCATATTATGATGATATATATTCAAATTACTACATACTTACCTAAAGGAGATGTTGAAAAGAATCCCTACAGTATTTTATGCCAATAATAAATTGAAATTTCAAATTATTTCCATTGTTAAACATGAGGTTTCTTTAAGCTTGCCATTCGGTTTAACAATTATATACCACTGTTAGATCTTCTTTAGTTACCACTTGAATATAGACTTTAATGGCATTTTCATTTAGTTTTTAATTGATGCTTTTTTCCAAATTAATTTTCACACTAAAATCTACAACTGGATAGAGAAAACAACAAAAAAACAAAATAAGGTGTTCTATGAAAATTTCTTAGTATGGTTCTAATTCTATCAAGGAGAAGTACCTCATGATGAAATGTGATTTTTTACTTAATAGACATTTTTTAAATGATATTATTATAGTGATACAAATCTGAAATCATCTGAATCTTAGATTATTAATGGTTTGCATGTCCCAATTTTTTTCATTTATTATACTTTATTGAATTATGCCTTACTATATAGCCTTTTCTCCATTATCTATCATCTTTCTCTCTCTTTTTCTCTCTCATCATCTGTCTGTCTGTCTATCTATCTATCTATCTATCTATCTATCTATCTATCTATCTGTCATCTATCTATCTATCACCTATTATCTATCATCTATTTATTTTCTGGTTAGGATATAAAACTCCAGGGAGTCTCTGGGTATCACAAACCAAATAGAAATGTCATAGAAATAATACTTAATAATTTACTATCTGAACTTCCAACTCATCTGTCATTGCACTTTTGCCAGACACCACCATAAACACATCTGTGCTTGAACAAGTATCCTTTATTGCTCATTGCAGCTCACTGAAGTGCCCCACCAGGGGGAACTGTGAGCCATATTGGTAACAGCACAATGTCTTATAGGACTTAGGCTTGTGTGAGATGTTTTAGAGGAAGCTTTAGAGAAGTGGTCTTTGCTGTGAGTTAAGAAGCAGTCGTGTTATAACTGGCTATCTTAAATATTATCAAGGAGAGAAAACTAGAGTGAGGCTAACTAAATCTGTAATTAGTAAAGCAGCAGCAGTTATTCATATCATTTTGAACAGAAAATGCTGATCATTTTTGCATTTTGAATGATGTTCCTGATTCTGTGGGTGTTCAGATATGATTATGGAGTACCCTTGTATTTGATTCGACCTATAAAAGTGACAGAATGGCCTTGTTTGATATTGACAATTTGTGAAACTTTTTATATTCAACAAGAGAACACAAAGGCTCAGCTATGAGTGCAAAGTTAGTTCCTAATCTCAGGAGCTGCTTTTCTCTTTCTCAACTCAAGCTTGAGGAGCTAGAAAAGATACTGTGTAGTGTGTGTGTGTGTGTGTGTGTGTGTGTGTGTGTGTGTGTGTCCCCAAATTAAATTTCTTGACACAAATTTGGGGTTAGAGTTTTTAGCTAAGAATTCATCAGAAAAATTGTATTGAGACTTGAAGTTAGAAAGGCATAGAAAATAAAATTAGTAAATGAAGCCCATTCACAGCCCAAACTCAAGGAAATATGGAAAGGAAAAAAATAAAATGAAAACCTAAATTTCTGTAAATATTTATATTTACTCACAGAGATGTATGTATAAAGATAACTGAGTTAATCAACTCAGAATTTGATATGTAATTATTATTGAATAATTATATTATTTGCCTACCTAGATAAAATTATTGAAAGAAAGCTTATCAATTCCATGTATTATTTCGTTTATTTGAGAAATGGGTCATCAACTGAATAGTATTGTTAAATATTTTCATGATATATGCATCATTACACTTAGGATACTTAATAGTGTTTCATTTACTGTATTTTTAATTAAAAACAATATTTGTTGGGTGGTTCTTTCATTATTATCTGTGCTGAGACATTTAATCTTATCCGAAACTAATACTAAAATAATTTAGTAGTTATGTGAAATTACAGAGTAATAAATAATAAGTGTGTCTATGAAAAATCATTCTAAGCTTACGTCATAATTCACAGTCACAAAATATACAATCTCAGGAATAATTAAATAACACTTTATGGTAAAAGGTAATGTTAGACATGTTGTACCATTTAAATATGGCAGAGCCCTTAATTTAATCTACAGAGTCTTTGGAACAATGCATTTATTTTTCTTTTCAATTTACTTTTTAACTTTATTATATTTGAAAATTTCAGAGGAAGTATTTAGAATGCTATTTGTAGAAAAATCTATTGCTATGTATTTTATTAATTTTTCAAACTTTTTATTTTGAAAAAATGGAACTGCATAGGTAATACAATAAATACTCATGTAACTTAAATGCTCTAATCAATAACATTTACATTTGCTTTATTTCTCTTTATATTTCTATGTATAGGCAGAATTATTTGAGAAATACTTGAGACATCAGAATATTTCACCCCTAAATACTTTAGCAACTACCTCAAAGAACAAAGGCATGTACCTAAATAACCATAAACTAACACACAAAATATTTATCATTAGCATAGTTTTAGTGCTAAGATATATCCCATATTCATATTTTTGCAATCGTCTCAAATTATGTTTTGAATGCACATTTTTATATTATTTTATTGTGCTTTGTTTTACTTTCCTTTAATTCAGATTCCAATCACAGAGTACACATTATATTTAGTTGTCATGTAGAATATATTTTAAAGCATTTTTCAGATCCTTAATAACATTGCATAATTTTTACATTTACTGTATTTCCTTCTTTTAATGCCAACACTTGGTAGTACATATACCATAAAAATCTCAAAAGTGTCCTGAAGAAGGCTTCTCTTGACATGACGGTATGCTACTGTAATAGCTTGAAATTCTAAAATACTTTATTAGATATGTGTCTATTAATTTAAACATTAAATGAAGTTGTTGCCAGACAGAATTGCATAGACACTGAGTCTTCAGATAGAGACCCTGTCTTCATAAGAATGTCTCTACTGAATGTCCATTTATTTCCTCCATTCACTGTATTTTTCCTCCTTATCTCTGTAGTATAACCTCCCAACTATTTTCTCATAAAAATCTTAAAGTTCTGATTTCATTTCTAACAGATCACTTGTAACACTTTTTTAATTCAATATGAATTTGTTCTTATTATACTCTAGTCATTTATTATATACTTTGAGGGGTTCTGGAGAGGAAAAAAGGCGTAGCGGTCCAAAATCAATGTGCTTTGCAATGCTACAGTCTAGATGGGGAACATACAGTTCATTTTTTTGAGGTAAAATCTGGGTTTGGTGTCTTTAATATGTGTTTGAGTGATGACTTTGGCATGAAGATATATTTTGTCTCTTTTGCCTAGTGTTACCAAATTATTTAAACATCTTTGTATAGAGCATATGTTTCCCATATGTTTTATGTCTCTTACCTGCCTAGTTTGTGAAGACATTCATTTAGGTTTCAAAGAATGATAATGAAACAAACCAGATCTAAATGACAGTATTTGTATTAATAATGGTATTTTATTTTTAGAAGTGTTCATATTTAATAAATATTAAATACATCAATGGAAATAAATAAGCAGCAGAACAAAACTATGCATTTCCAAGAAATACCTATACAAATAGAAATCACTGAATTAGATATTCATTCATTACATGTTGAATAGTATAAATTATAAATTATACATTAAAATAACAGTTGTTTAAAATCCACATAAATGAAATAGAAATAATTAAATAAAATTAAATATTATTTATATTTCTAAATATACTCTTGAGTATGAATAATGACTATTTCCTGTTGATAATTTTCACCTTAAACTTTTTGGAGTATTGATAAACTAATTCCCAGCTCTGCTCAAACTCTTCATCTAATAATCTCATTCTTGATTGATTACTTGGAAGAAAAATTTTTAAATACTAATTTCTTTTTTATTGTTTTGCATCAATATTATTAATATCTTTGATTATCTTTATCTTTTTTAGTTGTAGCATAAAGGTAATAATTTGATATGGTTACCTATATGAATTTCAATATATCATGTTTACATTCTTGAGCTGCAGGAGTTATTGTTCTTGCAATGGCTGCTGTGCAAAGCAGCAATATTGTCCTAACTACAACTCTTGCAGCTATGATCTGTATATTTTATAAACTATAATTATGTGCTCTTTTGTATTAATTAAATAATTGAATTACTATTGTAAATTATTCTAAATGTAAATACTTTGGAACTTAAAGTCAGCAGAATATACCAGAATCCTGGAACATCTCTAAAACTTTATTATAATAATTTTTTAAAAGCATAGCCCAGGATTCAATTCATTTAATTTTTAAAATACCAAATCGAATATGAAGTTATATCTTATTTCAGAGAACTACATAAATACCTACACACATGCAAACTTCTGCTATTGAAAAATGATTTAAAATTCTACAAGCAAAACATTTTCAGAGTACTTAAAGGTAACTATTCAAAAGTTTTTTAAAAAGATAGTGAGTAATAAGTTTTAAGCAGTTACAGCAGCTATAGATAACACTTAAGAACTGGCCTTCAGGTATGTAGACTTAAAATCACTATTTTTATGTAATATTTGATGATTATGAAACTGCCCATAAGAATGCTAGAATGCACAGGAAGCCTGCCTTTATGGAATATGTGATTTCTATGTTCCTATTTCAAGATTCTTTTGAGAAAAAAAAAAAAAATTACTCTCTTAATCTAAGCAGCTCACCTATAGAAAGAATTCGTAAAGATAGTAATGTTAATTTGGACATATTGACTTGAGTTACTATATTAGTTTACTCATGCTGTTTAACAAATTATACTTTTAGCAGCTTAAAACAACACACATTTATTATCTCACGGCTTGATTCTTTGCTCAGGTTCTCTCGAAGTCACAGTCAGGTATCAGAACTGCTAAAATCTTATCTGTAGGATCTAGGGAATAATGCACTTTCTTTTTTAAAAAAAGGTATTTTTATTTTTCAGTTACAGTTGACATACAATATTACATTAGTTTCAGGTATACAACACAGTGATTAGACATTTATATAATTTATGAAGCGATCACTCTGATAAAGCCAGTAACCATTTGACATCATACATATTTATTACAGTACTACTGACTATATTCTCCATGCTATACTCTACATTCCCATGACTGTTTTGTAATTACCAATTTGTGCTTCTTAATTCTCTCCCCGCTTCACTTAGTGCCCCCTCCCCTGCCCCCAACCTTTTCAATCTCATTCGGATTATTGGCTAAATTCCGTTTCCTGAGGTTTTAGGACTCCGGTCCCTGTTTCCTCATTGTCAGTCAGGGGCCACTCTGCTCCTGGAGGCTGCCAGCATTTTTTCTCACGTGGCCATTCTCCATCTTCAACTAAGAAAAGGCACATCGTGAGTCCTTCTCATGCGTTTAATTTTAATGACTTTCCCCTCTGCACATCTCTTTTTCTTCAGCTATCATTTCTGCCTCCCTCTTCCACCATAAAAGGCTCTTGTAATTACCCAACCATATAATACAGGATAATCTGCCTATTTTCAGATCAAGTGATTAGTATACTTAGTTACATCCACAAGGTCCCTATTGCCATGTAGCATAAAATATAACCATATGAATAACACCAAGAGGTGGAGATGACAGAAGCCAAAATTCTGCCTACCGTAGTTACTGTCCAAAGATTTGTACATTTAATACAAGGTGTTTATTTATTTTCAAATGTTTCCTTTACCCAATAACAAACACATATAGGACAATTTTAGTGTATAAAGGAGAATAATTGAATGTGAATGTACATTTTATTTTAGATTTTAATACTGTATATTATAAATTGATTTTTCAAAATAGTCTTTTAAATTAGTATCGCAATATATTTTTTTTCCAGAAGTTAGGAAAACAGATTGATTTCAAAGCATGCACAGAAATAATAAAAAGCATATTACATCTATAAGTACAGTATTATAATCTATTACACCAGATTCAAAATACATGTACCCTAACTTTTTAACTATTCAAATTCAATGGAAGCAACATGTACAAATAGCAAAATGAACAATTAATGCCTAAGATGAAAAATTATATCCATACACTCCCAATTTTAATTTTATACTATACAATTAAATGCTGTGGTAAAATGATTTTGTGGTAATTTTGTATTGCAGCAGTTGTATGAATATGTTTCTTCATGATCAGCAGAAATTCTAAATTTCCAAATTGTATGCTATCATCCCAGGCAGATTAGCCTAAAACTTAATATGTACTAATTAGCCAGAGGAGAGGTAGGAAAATTAACTTGACACATTAATTTGCATTTACAGTATCCTTATAATGTGCATGTCCATGGAGAATTTATTAGTTATTCTCTTTGCATCAATATCAAAATTTACTTCTTAGGGTGTCTGACTTGAAAGAAAATATCTGTTTACAAAATACATTGAAATGAGATTGCAATGAAAATTGCAAATAAAAATTAAATTGCAGAAAACATTGCCATCTAGAAAGTGGTCCCATAAGATAATTGCATGGAACATAAAATTTGCTAACTACATATAAATTTAGGTTTTGATTGTAATAATGATGCATTTAACTTTCAAACTGAGGATCTAGGAAGGCAAATAATCCAAAGTAGCAGATAATTTAAAACTTTTTGTGAAATGTGCTTACTTTAAAATGCATAATATGAGGAGGGAATCTAAAAGTTTGACTATAATTTGAATTTTAGTGCAATACACTCTGTTTTCAACAAATGCAGCCCTTTAAGGCTATCTTATGGATTTATTGTATATAATTCATTAATTAGTATCATCTTTAGTTGTTAAACAAATATTCTAATTTTTTTGACGTTTCAAGATTGAGATCTACAGCACTGACATTCATTAACTTTCAGTAACATTATTTCTTTGATTCAATGAATATTCAGCATTTGTGAAACACCAGTGATTAATTAGTGATTTTAAGATGTCTATTCTTCCTTTGACCTACTTAGCCAGTGTAAGAGTTTATTTTAGGTAAAGCTTATCACAGACATATTGACATAGAATCATTTATTTCATCAAAATTTTAGTTGAAGATCTACTGTGTCCAAGACACTATCCTAGGATCGATAAGGATCTAATAGTGCATTTTATAGGAATATTGCCCCCTAAGAGAATTACATAATGAAAAGGGCCTTTAAATACTCATGCACATATTAGAAGAAAAAAAACTGTTAAAGAGTTAAACTGAAAAATTTATTGGAATTAGATTGCTTCTTAGATTTTTAATTGTAAAATAATACAGTTAGCAAATCTATGTAAATCTCAGTGTTTTTATATGTAGCATAGTGATTTATATGTAAATTCACATATCAGAAAATTCTGTAAAGATTAAATGAAATATTTTTCATGTGAAAATTCTTTAAAATCTCTAAAAAGTTATTGTATAATTTATCCAACCAAAATAAAAAGCATACGTTTTTCAAAATATTTTCAAATTATTAAAAAAAAAATCTTTAAAAATGTCAAAAATCAATGCTCATAATCTTAAAATCAATGCTCATTGCTTTAAGGCAATATGATCTTTTGGAATATGTACTAATTTTTGGTGTTATCTAGTTCAAAATATTTTTTTGAAGGTAAAAGAATCAGTTCTAAAAAAATGAGCTCAGGTTATCTCAGGTTATCAATTAAAGAAGTTTAATTTAAAAGTGTAAAATCCCATAACAATTCAAAGACATTCTTTTCTATGTGTTTATAATTATAAATAAAATACAATGATATTTTGTATATTTTTTCTTACAATTGCATTTACACAGAACTTCAAACTTTAGTTGATTACTTAATTAAAATAACATTATTTCTTTCACCACCTACCAATTTTCATTAAAAAAAACCTATGATTTTCTTCTTTTTCACAGTAAAACTTGGCAGGAAATTTAGTTGGTAGAAGCAACAGGAGCCACTCAGAAGGTTTGAAGAATTATAGAATACGCTGTTTTGGGTCATTGAAAAAAGAAAAAAATATTTGTTTCTAGAGCTATTTGGAAAGTTATGGTATTTGACTGCAATGATCAAGATTGTACAAGATCAAACAAAGGTCAATGGCTTTCCCGATTGAAGTTGTCTATTATTTAAAACAGCTAGAGAGAATAATGTAAACTCATAGAGGATATACTATATCAATAGGAATAATTAATATAATTTTTGAATATAATTCATTAACATTGTCATTAGTATAGCTCTATAGTTGATGAACCTAGGGGTTATACTGTGGAATTTGTCATTTAAGCTTTTTTCATGGTCAGCAGAACGTCTAAGGGACATCATTCACCATTTGCTAGTAGTTCGATGCGGAGATACTGAGCCTCATACCTGGTCTCCAGCTCATACCTACTTTGCGAGCCTTATGAGGGATATTTCCTGGTTGTTGCTAAAAATGAGGATGACCACTATGTCTCCTTTTACTGTATGAACAGGGGGTTATGAGACAAAGAATAAACTATATAAAACAATTCATGTAGTGACAATCATGGCATAGTCTCCAAAGGCTAAATAACAATTTCCATATTTATGCAGATACACTGGGTACAGTTTTTTTTTTTTTTCCTAAAATTGCAGTCACATGAGGTTTTGGGTCTTTATTCATTAAGTGACATAAATTACTTGATACAAATAAAGTTCTTATACATCATATAATTGTTTGTTGGTTATGGGTCTGTCTTTCTTCTCTTGATTGTGAGTTCTAAAAGAAAAGACATAGTTTTCAATCACACTCTACCTTTTATTAGCTCTGGTTCCCTGGACAAATTACTGGATTTTTTTCTGAGCTTTAGTTTTCTTTTCTATGGAATAGAATTGATAAACACTTTTTTGATAATATATATTTTTTAAGTTAAAACACGTAAGGTATGACAGACAAAATTAATTCTAACAATTACTAATTTTCTTCTTTGCCACTATTCTGCTATATGAGTAGCTACTATCAACACTGAAACATTGAAAATATCATGAGTAGTCACAAAATAACTGAATATGTCAATGAACACATAAATAAGGGTATCCTTGTCAAACTCTTTTATAATTAAAGATTTTAATATTAACTCTTGAAATCATGTGTTAGTGATCTTTCTAGATGATTTAGTTACCAAATCTAGTTTCCTATATCAGTGAATTGGTGAATGGAACAGTGCACGATTGTTAATGAGCAAAAACCAAATGCAATAAAGTAAGTCTGAATGAGTGAATAATTCATTCCATCCACATTTCCAATAAAAAATAGACTCTTCCTGAACAAGCAGAAGATATGGGATAGTTTTATAAGTTATCATCCAGTGCTTTCTTGGTATTAGGAACTTTTATAAATGCATAAGTTGTCTCATTTAACACACAAAAATTTTGTGAAGAACATTCCATTATTAATTTCACTCCTACTATTCAGTGACAGAGAAACTCAATCTAGGGATGTGTTCACACACACGCACACACACTTACAAAGGAGTCAAAAGTTTTTTCTCTAAATTTGTTTCAACTTTTTAAGGAAAAAATATGTTTCTTTCATATATGCATTCATTACATTTCTCTGAAAAATATGAATAATTTCTAGGTCCAGCAAAATTTTCTTGCTTTCTCCTATCTTCTAAGTTGTATTTTTTCTTAATTATTTTAGTGATGGCCTATCACTTTTATACTATCTTCCTCTTTGTACATATGAAAGTTCGAGTCTCTGGCCATGCCATCCTGAACAAGCCCAATCTCATCTGATCTCGGAAGCTAAGCAGGATCCAGCCTGGTTAGTACTTGGATGGGAGACCACCTAGGAAGACAAGGTGCTGTAGGCATAAAAAATAAAAAATAAGGGAATGTAAACTGACAAGGTCCTTGCAATCTGTGAGGTCAACCAAGGGTTGCTTCACCTAAAAAAAAATAAAAATACTAACTAAATAAATAAATAAAAATTTTTAAAAAAGAAAGAAAATTTGAATATTTCCACTAATTTTTGATGCTACTTTAGCAGGGTTAGAATTTCAGTTTAACATTTAGTTTTGCACAACATTATGATGATCTTAGTGCATGTTTTTCTGGCATTGTTTGTATTGCATGAGAAATCTATTGTCAGCCTATTTGCTATTTCTTTTCAGATAAATATTTATTTTTTAAATGATTTACATTTCTCTCTATTAATGTCATGTATTATCAATCCAATGCATTCAGTTGTTTATTTGTTTTAATTTGCTATATCAGCACATAGTATGTATCTTTAGTAACAGTATTCTTATCATTGTATTTTTGGAAAATCTTAATTTTTTCCTCCTAAAAAAGAGTTTCCCTAAAATTTCCTTTATTTTCTTCTTCTGGAACTCATTGAGACATATGTTAGAGCCTGCCAACTGAATTCAGTTGCTGGCTCTTCATGGTTTTATTCTTCAATTTTATGTATATACACATATGTATATTGCATCTGGGTAATATTTAATCAATTTCTAATTTAATCAATTAATTTATAAGCCATAAATCAATTATTTTATAAATTATTAATTAATTTACAAATTTAATTAATTCATTGATTGATTGATTGATTGATTAATTAAATAAATTGAATTCTCTAATTTCTTGACCGTGACTGTCTTAGATACTGTAGTGTGTGTGTTACTTAAATGACTATATATATTTTATTTACTATGCTTTAACCTTTCTACTTATCCATAGCTGTTGAATAGCATGTAATGTTTTCTTCTTTGTGTAAATGCTATACTTTATCTCTTTAAGGATTCTAAATTTACTTGTAATATTCTACATTACTCTCAAATATGTTCTAGAGTAAATACATTTCTATTGATTATTTGTTGGTATTCATTCTCTAATGTTTGAGTTTTAGAATGTTATAGATTCACCTTGAATGCTTCTGTGTGTGCATGCTTGTGTGTGTGTGTGTGAGTGTGTGTGTGTGTGTGTGTGCGTGTGTGTGTATCTGTTCATGTTCCCCCTATTTCTTTCTCAGCTCCCTTCTTCTTGCCTGGTAGATTTGCAGTTGCCTTCTCCTGGGGTAATATTAGATATATTATGGATTTGGTATTTAATCAATAATCAATTAGTTCAGGTATTAATTGTAGACAGAACTGGTTTATTTGCCTTTTTAAAGTGATCAGGTTCATATAATTAGTCAGCTCCCCAGAAAGTGATCAGTTCAGGCTTTTCAGCCATTTACTTGGATGGGAGTGTGTCACCTGAGGTTTTTTTTCGAGTCAATGAGTGCAGACGCTTTTATTTCCCATCTGTGTCATTATTATATTGGCCCCTCTCTATCCACTGTTGTGTCCATTCTGATCTCATCCAAGGAGATTAAACTGTATAGAGCCGATCAATCATCTTCCTTGCCCTCTGACTATGGACTGAGTTCAGCCATGGGAAGCCTCAGCCAGTGATGAATGGAAAGGAGAGAACGGCTGAGGTATTTATTGCTTTAGATACTTTCCTGAGTCATCAGAAGAGATTGGAGATGTTCTGCAGAGATATTGGTTCTTTCTCTCAACCAAATTGACTACTTTTTCACTGTACAACCCTATCCTTTCGTGATGTGGTAACCACTGTTCCCCTCTATTACTTGGGGTCCAGAGTGATAACAGCTTTCTCTTTTGGGTACAGAGTAGTCCTAGTGTTTTTACTCTATCTTAACATTACTTGGTAATCAGTCCCTTTATTAGAGCTTCGCAAATTATCTTACTATCAGTGTGTCACCACTTTCCTGGCGAATGATTTATAAACCACCTCTCTGCAAAACTACTCATCCTTTGCTTGATTCTGAAGCCATATCTCACTCTTCTGCAGATTCAGATTCACATCTTTTTTTTCATAACTGTTAGGTGAAATATTTAATTTAGTTTATGAGATTTATTATAATGTGCTATTATTCTTTTTCTAAAATAATTATCATTGCTCCATGCTTTGAACATGGGGTGGAGTAAGTCAGTTTTTCATAAATGAAATTAAAATGTATTGACTGAGGTCTTGACTCCCTCTACTTATACTAAAGTTTCCAAGGCCAGGGAAACTTAAGATACCACACCTGTAATAGGTGGAAAGAAATTTCAAATTATTCAAGAAGCTATTTATAGAAATAAAGTTAAACGAGTGTCCCCAAAGGCTGATGAAACGACACACTAGAACTCTTAAATGGTATGGGAATAGTAGAGTATAAGGATAAATGTAGGGTACTTTTATAATATCCTTGCTTGTTGCATGTATTTTGTGTCTGAGAGTCCCAACAGATTCAGAACAGAAAACTAGATAAGCGTATGAGAAACGAGATGAATTTGACCGTGGTTCCAGATTCAAGCAGAAAGAGACTAGAGAGGTCCTGCAGAGATGGCTCATCAATCAGCATCCTTTAGGGAGGGAGAGGGGGAGGAAGGGAGAGAGAGAATAAAGGAGGGAGAGAGAAGGTGGGAAAAGGAAGCAAAGAAGAAAAATCAGAACCAACTTAATTCTAGTGTGTGTGCATTCCCTACCCCTTAAATAAAAAGAAAGGCATTGCTTGTGTTTCGTATTCAAATGCATTTGCTAACTCCTTTTTATGCTTTCTAAGTAACATATCTATCCCTTCCCAATGTTTAGTATCTCCGTTGCTCCATTTAGCCTTGTCTTTAATTCAGTTACCTTTATCACAAGTCAAGGTTGCACATTTACTATATTTTGATTCCTCAATTGCCAGCAAAGCTTTGCTTTGCTTAAATCAGATTCAACTGTGATGAAACTTATGCAGAATAAATGTTGTATGTGAAATCAACTAGTTTTCTAAGGCCTATGAGATGTGACAGTATTCTGTTTACTGATAAATTACAGTGTAGCAAGAACAATGCTGCAATAAGTATTGATTTCTTTTGTGCATAGAAGTCATTTTGCTACAGCTTGTGAATTGCCTTCATGAGCTGACAATCCATTAAGAATTACTTTGTGTATCTCTTCCTTTATTATTTCTTTTTTTAAAATGTTTTTATGCTTTACTACCTTTAAAATAGATTGCCAAAGAAAAATGAGAAAGGGAAAACTTAGTAGTAGCACCACAATTAGGAGGGAAATAAAAGACCTTATTAGGTAAAACTGAATTTCTGCCACTACCTCCAAGGACAGATTGTAAAGAAAATAACTTAAAAAGATTATATTAAAATATTTCATAGAGAAATAAGTAATAGAGTGACTTGAATTCTATTCTAAAATCAATAGTTTTACTTTGACATATTACTTACAGCCAGCACACAATATCTTACCTGCTATTGACATTATTGTAGTTTTATTTATTTCTTCAGATCAGATCTGATATTTTATGTGTAAATGCAAATGAGACACTTAGTTTTAACTCCCACTATTCTAAACTGCCAAGTCATACTTTTGTTATATATTTGAAAATTAAAACATTTTATTATTGTTCGTGTTTGTTTCTATAACTTCTTTATATTATTGCATCTCAGAGCAACAATTTAAAGTTTACAATGTAGTAAAATATTATATTGTCAAAATTTAAGATTTTTATGCTATTATTACTCTTAATTTTTTCTTATTGGCTGGCTTCATCTTCATCAGATGGTGGTAGAAATACAATAATCCTGGAGCACATGAAGAAAGCATATATTTTAAATTAGCTTACAAAAGAAAATGCATCACTATAATGTATAAAGGCATGAAAACCTTAGTACGAAAAGAAAAGGAAGTATAATAATTTTGATGCAACACAACATGAAGAAAGCAAGAGAATAAATTTGAAAGAGAAAATTAAAACATCTTTGGAAATCAGAAGGAAAATCAAGATTGTAGAAAATTACTTTTAGAGTGTGGAGGAGTAATGAGAGAATTTCACTATATGCAAGTATAAAATGAAGACCATGGACAGGGGGAGCAAAGAGGAGGAGAAGATAGGGTAGAGATGATAAAGAAAGTATGATAAATGTGGAAGAAAGAGAAGGCCAATTCAACTTAAAAATATTGTATTTTCCTCAGAGACAAGGACAGGAATACAAACATTCATTTTTTCTAAAATGACATAAAATGTTTTAAATAAAAAATAAAACCCACAGATATCTAAGTAAGATGATACAAAGTGAACACTGTTTAAAACAATAAAATGCCACACGTCAGCAACTATTTATATGAATAAAGAAAAAAATCTTATAAATTTGTATCTAATGTTTACTGAGTCAATCATGAACATAAAATAATATCACTTCATTCACTTCATACCTAATCTTCCACTCACTTCATAGCTAAAGCCACATAATAGTCTATTAAATATATATACCTTAACCATACATATGTGTATATGGATGTGTATGGGTATATATATGTGTAAGAATATATATGTGTAAGAATAGATAGAAAGGTAGTGCCCTAAGATGACAATTCTAGGAGAATAGTTGGTTTCAAACTTATTTTTAGCAGTAAGATATTTTTGCTGCATGAAATCTTAGGATAGATAGATGATAGATTAATGAATTTATGTGTGTATAGAGAGAGATTATAGGTATATGTTTCATGTTCATATATATATGATGAACAGTCATAAATATATAATGAGAGCTATAAATAGTATATATTTAAAATCTATTTCCAATATATTATGATAAATTATTAAATTTAATAAAAGTATATGTTTAATTACAATTCAAAAATTTCCATTATATGTTTTTAGTTGTATGAGGGGTTGCAACTAAGTATAATATATTCATTTCTGGAGATGACATTAAAAGGCAGTTTAGACTAGATGACTGACTCTGAAATTAGATCTTGGCTACAAACCTCTTTCCAATTGTGTTGCCTTAGTAAGTTAGTCAGTTTC
>NW_011888783.1:7772778-7774031 GCF_000151845.1 Pteropus vampyrus | reverse complement strand
ACAGTCTTATGGGAGCTCCTTGTAATAAGTGCTTTTCTCTTGCTGCTTTTAAGACTCTCTTTTTGTCTTTAACTTTTGGCATTTTAATTATGATGCGTCTTGATGTGAGCCTCTTTCGGTTCATCTTGTTTGAAATGCTCTGTGCTTCCTGGGCTTGAATGTCTGGGTTAGGGACGTTTTCCATCATTATTTCCTCAAATAGGTTTCCAATTTCTTGCTCTCCTTTTACCTTCCAGAACCCATATGATGCGAATGTTGGTATGCTTGATGTTGTCCCAGAGGCCCCTTAAAGTATCCTTATTTATTTATTTATTATTATTTGCTATTCTGATTAGGTGTTTTCTGCTACTTTATCTTCTGAATCTCTGATTTGATTCTTTGCTTCATCTAATCTACTGTTGATTCCCTCTAGTGTATTATTCATTTCAGTTATTACATTCTTTATTTCTGACTGGTTCTTTTTTATATTTTCTATTTCCATTTTTTATGTTTCCTCTTTGTTGAAGTTCTTACTGAGATTATTGAGCATCCTTATAACAAGTGTTTTAAACTCTGCATCTGGTAGATTGCTCATCTTCATTTTGTTTAGTTCTTTTTTCTGAAGTTTTGTTCTGTTCTTTCATTTGAGACATGATTGTCTCATCATTTTGGCTGTTTCTCTGCGTTTATTTCTGTATATTAGCTAGAGCTGCTATGTTTCCTTGTTTTAGTATAGTAGACATATGTAGTAGGTGCCCTATGTAGCCCGATGTCACAGTCTCCTTGATTACTTGAGCTGAATGCACCAGATGTGTCCCTTGTGTGGGTTGTATGTGCTTTCCTGCTGTAGTTAAGCCTTGATTGTTGTTGGCATGTCAATAAGAAGGATTGATCCTCAGGCTGATTGGTTGCGAGGTCTAACCATGACTACAGTAGAGGAGCTGTTGTGCAGGGGCTGACCCTACAAAGTAGGATGCACTTTAGCAGGACTCTGGTGCCTGCCATTTGGGTGTCTTTTGTGGAGGTGGTTGGATGATGCTCTGATGTTGTCTAAAGCTGGCCGACGGATCTGTTGGTTCATGGGCTTCTTGGGAGCAGCTCTGGTGCAAGCCAAGATTAACTGCTGCGTGTGCCCTGCCTGAGGTACTTGGTCTGAAATATAAAGTGATCTCCAGAAGATTACTACTTGTACTGGGCTTGGTGGTGCCTGGAGAGCCTGCTCTTCAAACTGAGGCTAGCTGCCTATAATGCCAGACTTAGGGCTGCTTAGTAAG
>NW_011888783.1:7749291-7771671 GCF_000151845.1 Pteropus vampyrus | reverse complement strand
GGTGCCTGCCATTTGGGTGTCTTTTGTGGAGGTGGTTGGATGATGCTCTGATGTTGTCTAAAGCTGGCCGACGAATCTGTTGGTTCATGGGCCTCTTGGGAGCAGCTCTGGTGCAAGCCAAGATTAACTGCTGCCTGTGCCCTGCCTGAGGTACTTGGTCTGAAATATAAAGTGATCTCCAGAAGATTTACTACTTGTACTGGGCTTGGTGGTGCCTGGAGAGCCTGCTCTTCAAACTGAGGCTAGCTGCCTATAATGCCAGACTTAGGGCTGCTTAGTAAGAGATATAGTACATGCTGAGGTCAGATGCTGCTTGTTTGAGGTTTGTGAACATTTGAGAGATTTTAGGAAAGTCCTCAGCATGAACTGAAACAGGCTGTTTGTGTGGAAAACCACTAGAAGCGTCTTGAGTGAGCCCAAAAGTTGGGTGGGGCAGAGTCTCAGGGAGTCACCAGGGCAGGATGAATGGTGTTAGCCATGTTGACGGAGTCTCAGATATGGCGATTGCCTAGGAGTGCAAGCTGGGAGGGGGAGGGCTCAACAAAAGAACTATGGCTTCTGTCAGAACTTTTGTCTGAGAGAAAACTGCCTTGCTAGTCTTTACCCTGAAGAAAGATAATTCGGTTCCTGCTCATGTGTCCATGGTGCTTTTTGAGGTGCTGCCCCAGCACCAGAGCATAGATTGAATGAGTCCTTCAGTAAGTAAGTCCAATTGCAGGTCCTTTAAGAGGAGTGCCTGAGACTCCAGCAGAACTTCATCTCACTCATCCTCAATCTCCACTGGTCTTCAAAGCCAGAAGTTATGGATATTTTTCTTCCCAGCACTAGAACCCTGTGCTGGGGAGCCTGGCGTAAGGCTGGGACCTACTTGCTCCTCCAGGAGTATCTCTGCAATTGAGATATTCCTCTTAATTTTTAATGAGCACACGTGAATGTAGGATCAGCCAATTCTGCATCTCCACCCCTCCTACTAGTCTTGATGTGGCTTTTCCTTCTGTATGTTCTTAGTTATAGAACTTCTGTTTGTCTAGACTTCAGGTGATTCTCAGTGATGGTTGTTTTGTACTTTAGTTGTAATTTTGATGTAGTTATGGGATGAGGTTAGCATGGCATTTTTCTACTCCATCATCTTGACCAGTAGCTGTTTCTCATGTAACAGGAATTTTAGAGCTTAGAGAAATTCTAGGTATGGTTGATTAAGGAGATATCGCCAATAATGTAATTTTCTTCTAGTTGTCTGGCCTGCCATTCTTGATGTCGATTATGGTGACTGCAAACCCAACATTTAAATAATATCTAAACAACAAAAAAGAATCATCTCTTTCTAATAGAGGCAGATTCACCTCTCACCTTCACATTTCATTGGCCAGAGCTGGTTTGCTGAACCAATCCCTGGAAGAGAAATAAAATTATCATGAGCAATGTACATGGTATATAATCATCAATTATGGAAAAGATGTTAGGAATTAACTTCAATGCCAATAATGCTGAATATACAAACAAATAAACAAACATGCAAGGAGGGGAAAAATCTAAAATGATCTATTGAGGTAGTAAATCTCTCTATTGCATCTTGCAAAATTTACACATTTTAGCCACATCATTCTTGTTTCATTTCTTGATTACTCTTGAAAATAATTTAGTTGTCTGAGGAATGTTAAAAATTATATTTTCTAGGTTTAATATGCTAATTATCTCTTTCCACAATTTATTGTACTTATTTATTTCCCTGAAAAACTGCCCCAAAGACTTTGATTTTTCAGAATATTGCAAAACATCACTTTTTTCCCTTCAGCGTCAATGTCTAGAACGGATTCTGGAAGTACAGTATAAGTGGAAAATATATACAAATAGAGGAAAGGTAAGAGTGAAAAAAATAAAATTAATAAAATTGAATACTAAATTATGAGCATGATCATACATCTAAGAATAATGAATATCAATAAATAATTTAATACATATTTTAAATAAACTATTCTGGGATTTTTTCTTTGATATAGCAGACTTTATTTCATTTGTAATATTGTATTATGCATATCATATGTGCCATTAATGTCTTCAGTAATGCCTAATTGGGGCTTCATCATTGTCCTTTGCTCTAGATAACATCCTGTACCCATCAGTTTCTTTTGTAACATGTAGGATTATTTTTCCTCAGTAACCTTTCATTGACTGCCAGAAATGCCTATTTTCTTGATCGTCATTTCCTTATTTAGTTAGCTATTCCTTTAAAACATAAGTCTGTTCAGATGTAATGATAAGCAGGCAGATGGCTCTAGAGTGATTTTTTTTTTTTTTTAATAAGGGAGTAGCTTCCTCTGAAGATGTGGTTCTACAACCATCATGGCCCAAGGTCTAATGAATGATTTGTGAGCTTATACAGGATGTTTTTTAGTCCCATGAAGACAGGAAAAAAGTTGAACATAAAACACTGATATTTAAGAATAAAGAACCTGCATTTCTATGTGAATGTTGCATTTCCTGACAGCAGAGGTACATAAACCACATATATAGGTAAGAAATTGAGTTTATGTAAAGGAATAGAATAATATTATTGTTGTTAATAACTACTCAGTTAGTTCACTTATGAGAAAATTGAAATTATAAAATCATTTATTTTATTACAGAGTTAATGAAATTCCATTTCATTTTATTGAGGACCTTTACTCATGGCATATAAAATCTATTGTCCATTGTATGTATGAAGACTGTAATTTCTTTTATTGGAGAATATTGTGCATTTGCATGATGAAGTGAATGATTAGTGGATATATTGCTGGAAGTTGTTGAAGGTCAATACCTATTTATATTTGATTTATTTAGCATTCGTTGTTATTTTTCAAGATATATGGAGAGTCAAGTCAGGAGAACAGGTAAGGCAATAATGAATATTGAAAGATGTCAATATGTTGTAACCTTTGAGGAAATGAAAATATGTATTGGGATTCATATTTGTTTAAAAGATTTAATACAAGGACTAAAATTCACCTTGTTTGAAAGGTAACATGTATAACATAGTATGTTAGAGCTGGGAGGAGTAGGAAATGGTAGAGTTGCTGCTTAATGGTTAAGAGTTTCTGCTATATGTAATAAAAAGGTTTTGGAAATAGTGATAACTAACTACATAACATTGTGAATGTAATTAATGCCATTGAATTGTATACTTAAAAATAGTTAATATATTTTTATGTTATACATACTTTACAAAATAAAAAATAGACAAGCATACCAAATGTGAAAATAGTTTTATGAATATACATGAAATAAGTACTTCTAAATCATAGCATAAATCCAATATAAAATAAATAGTAGCATGAATCATGTACTTTCCCCATTTTTCTCTGCTGAAGATGCTAGGCAGAGTTTGCAGGCAAAGATTATGTACTAATAAAGTAATCCTATGTCTGTCTCTCTTTCTCTGTTTCTCAGTCTCTCTCCACAGTAAATTTAAAATATATTTTAATATCTGGTATACACAATTCATCATACTTTTTAATAATAAGCTAAATATTTTAAAAATGATTTTTGGGTTACTAAACCTCTTTTTTTCCCCTCAGGCCACTAGGTTCCTCCTAACCCATTAGCAAAACTCATGCTGAAGGTTAGGGTTATTTTGCCATTCTTGCTTATTTCAGTATTTTAATCTTTTTTTAAAAAAATAATTCTGTGCTTTAAATTTCCCTCAGTTTACAATGCTTCAAAATTATTTACAATGTTTGCTTGCCTAGGGATATAAAATTGTTTTTGTTCTTTGGAAAAACTCATTTGAATGGATAAAGCATCATGAACAATTAAATGAAATAATGATGCATCTTTGTGCTAAAAGAAACATTTAAAAAAGTTATAATGTAAAACACACTAATGGTACTTTTAAACATATTTTTAAAAATCTCAGTTTGAAGTACACTACATATTTGCCTATTCTAAGAAAAATCAAAAGAAAAGAAATGAATTATAGACTGAAGTGTATATCTGATACCATTAAAATACCTCTAATTTTTATGAAGAGATGATCTAGATCTTTTGTCCTTAATAATCAATAAATTTATAGAATCACATAGATTTAGATATGGATCTACACTGCTTATAGTATAAACAAATAATTACTAACTTTAAATAAAAACATCTATACTGATTGGCATAAGAAATATGGTATCTATAATGTAGTGTCCCATCCTCTCAAGGTATGCGCTGATCATTGCTTTATAATATTAATTATTTTGAAAAACAAAGCATCTTCCATTTCAAAATATTCATATATTGAATAATACTCCAAATATGAGATTTCTCACACAATTGTCTTCTAGATGACTTGTTTTCAAATGACATTCGCCTAAAATTTCTCACAATAAAATAAAAATAAACTCAGAATTAGCAGGTTGGTATTCAAGTTTTAGTCTTATACTTTAATCATTATGTGGCCATTGGAAATGCATGCCGTGTAAGTTACTTAATCTATTAAATATGTACACTAATGATATAGCTAGAGTTGCTAAAGGTATTTAATAAGAAAATATATTTGGAAGCTGTTGGTGAGCAATTGCATATTTTAAGAAGTCAAAGTAATTTAAAAAGTTTGGTCATATCATTGGGCCATGGTTTAGGACAGCATAATATTACTAAATTCTAGAAATAGGTGACTTAAGCTTTACTATATTTCAATATGTGATATTATTAGATATATTTAATGAGACTTTCAGAAACCTAAAATCTTTAGCTTTTCAAATATCCTCTTTAGATTTAAAGTCCTACCCTCCCATATGACTTCTGTAACAAAAACTGAATATGTACAAGAGGCTCCTTAGAATTTTTCTAGATTCTGTTTCTTCTTATATTCTGTGTAGCCTTAGAATATAGCCTGTAGTATGAAACCCATGGCTATATGTAAAACAACATGTAATGTAAGAATAAAAAAATTTGGGCGTTTCCCCTTTGGTTGGCATTACTCATTTGGATATAAGACATAAAACTGCTTTTTAGTAAAACATTTTAATTCAGCGAAGAAATTCTAATAATGGAAATTTCTTAATGAAATTGCAGGCCACTAGGTGAAATATTACTTAAATCATGCCAGAGAAACAGCTTTTAGCAATCCTTTAGTAAGCCATTCCTTAAATTGACAAATATTTACCAGATGTCACCTTTGTGAAATAATGTAGTCCTCTCTTACCTAATCTTCACTTAAGATGCATTGGTTAGTAGTGTTATCCTTAAAAGTGGCCATCTACTGAAACCAAACATCTCTTCGGAAACATGTCCAGTTTTATTGTGGGCGGTTTAGAGAGATATCACTCCTGTGTTTTCTTTTGTATTTACTTCTATAATGATACATGTTAAACTACATCATGTAAACAAGCATATAAAAATAAATTCTGCCAAATATTTGAAAATCATTTATTGAAAAAATATAACTTTTTTGTATACCAAAAGACCCCAGTAATTTGTTTAAGTAAGATACATTTAGTAAGTATAACCTTATAAGCTCTGTGTCAGCACTTTTGAAGAATGCAATTTTAACAAAGTGATACTTACGATCTATGTTAGTATATACACATTCATGTCAAAAGATGAGAGAAGAGACATTCACTCAGATCTTTCACCTTGCTCATACAAAATCCTCAAAAGCTTTTCCTATCTCTTTTTACTATAACTACCTCTACTTATAATAAACTAGAAAAAAAAAAACCTACCAATACTAGAATAAGTTAATGCACTATGGGATTCATGTTCCTTTTATTATGAGCTAATTGCTATGAGATACAAAATAATATACAAAAAGATGTATTTTAAATGTTGCTATTTAAATTACAGAATTAGGTTGTATTTACTTTTACATTTTCATTTATGAAATATCTTCTCTATTTAGACAAATTACAAAAGTGAAAATACATATAAACACATATGTAAATGTATGCAATCACAAAGTTATACTTCTGTGTGAAATATTTACTGTTTCTAAAATTAAATTCCAGTAATCTGATTTGAATACAATTGATATAAGCTTTACTTTTAATCTGACTGTGCTATTTTGAAATAGCATTTATTCTTGTTTCTTACATAGGTAAGAGGATAAAGTATAATTAAAGGAAAATCTGCATAGTTCTACTTTATTAGTGATTTTATATTGGATTTATGTTTATTTTTATTTTTCAATACACATTTTTTCTGTATATCTCTCCAAGAACTGTGAGAGCACAGTTACCACTACACTCTTGGAAATAACAGTGGGAGGAAATAGAACTGAATAGAACACAGATAAACAATCCATACTTTCTGATGAGAGAAACAATAAGTGATATTTTTAACTTTCTTTATCAAAAAACATGCAGATAAACTGACTTATAAATGATAGATAGTTTGTAAAGGTATATATTATATGTTACTTCCCCTAAAAAGTCAATTGAACTATATAACCTATTAAAGGTTTTATATTCAATTAAGTATATCTTTGTCTAGAAAAAAATTGGGCATAGAAATATACTTTAGGAGACAAAACTGACAAGTAACAGTTGTTCAACAATATGTGTCTGCATACACATTAACTGTTTTGTGTGTGTGTGTGTGTCTATCTGTGTGCATGTGAATGTTTAAATCCAGGGCACAGCAGTTAATAGCAGCAAGACTTCACACACACTGATTCAGCACTTAATTTTTGTTAGAAAACCCTAACTGGCTTCTCTCATGGTGTGAATGTGTCTGCCTTAGGACTAGCACCATGTGTTGAATTCATTACAGTCTTTCATAGGATCCCAGGAGAGTTTATTCACAGATGTAGATTTACTGCCAACCACCCATAACTGTCTGTTTGGCCTTCACTGTGAGCACAAAGACACAAAATTATCCAGTGGAAATAATTCATAGCAGTGTATTAAAAATAATAAGCATTACTCTTAGTCAGTGATGCTGGAAGTATATAGTTTTTGACACTTGACTCTGGTTTTGTGGCAGCCCCTATGATTTATGTGTAATATCATATGTCCTCTCAATGTTTCACAGTAGAGCCTGAGTTTTTACAGCTTCGAAGAAAGCTAAAGGATGCTGGTACCACAGATCTGTCTTTTCTATTGATTTTCCCATAAAAGTATTTAATTATTCAGTGAAGGATCCATTTAACAATCCCATCTATTTTTAACCAATTAAGTTCACATTAATGATTTACCAATATCATTCTAATAATAGCGTGTTTCATGGCATTTAGCCAGCAAGTACCTAGTACTGAGATTCTATGTCGTATTGTGGATGTAAAAATTCTAAATAAGTATGCTTTCAGACAAATAATAAAAAATTACCTTATAAAATGACATTTAATTATTAAGGTATTATAAAACTATATGCCTTTTTGATTTCCATAAAAATATTAATAAATGGAAACATTCCTATAGGAGTAGAAATCTTCAGATGTTATATTACAAGTCTTTTAAAAAGTGTGATCATGTGAGATTAAAGGAAGAAGTGCAATAATAATTTACTGTGAAATCAGAACACATATATTATTTCTGCTTATCTGCCAAACATGTTTACTGAAATGAGTGTTCTTATTTCTTCACATTATTATATTCCTTTTATTGCTAAAGAAAAATCTAAGATTAAAATAATTTATTAGAATACGCACTTTCAACTATCTTTTTTTAAAGGGTCATAGAATTTATGAGTTTGAGGGTCTTTAAAAACCATATATTACATATACTTCATTTTATAAATAAACAAATGTCCATAATGGCTTGTCCAAGGTAACCTAAAATTAATATATGACAGCTACATCTCGGACCTTTTTGCTTCAGTCTAAGATTGTTTTTACTTATGTTGTATTTTAAACCCCAAACTCATAATTCATCTGTTTGTTATGTTGCACTCTGATGCTGTTTTCTTTGGAACCTAATTTCATATAAGCAGGATATGTTACAATTGGCTCCTCTATATTCCTAGGAAGAAAAGTCAACTTTAATTACCTAATATTGACTTCCAGTGGGTTTATGCCTGAGTTCTGACGTATATTTAATTTTAAATCTCCCTAAAAAACAATAGTTTTCATCTATGTCTAAAAACTGTTTTTCCTCTTTTTCTTTTCTTTTTTTAACTTTCGTTTAGCTAGTGTTTCCCTCTAGAAAAATTATTTTCCTATACTACTTTATCTTCTTGGACTCCTCACTTTGCTACATATGAGGTCAGCTTGGAGTCAATGGACACCAACATGAAAAAAAATATCAGAACAAAACAAAAAAATCTCTCTGGTGTTCAGTTGCTATAAGAACAAAATCAGTGATGCAACTAACTTTATCTTTATTGTTATGCACTGGATTTACTAAAGTAACATTCTGCTGTAAACTGCAAATGATATGAGAATTTCAGTGTAAAATAGAGACTACCACAAACAATTATTTCACAGATCCTCTTACTCGTCCATGTTAAACTTCTTTTATCAGTTTGCTGTTTACCATTTCAGAACTAACGTTTTTGATAATGCATGTATCTTCTTTATTCATTACTATTGCTATATAGAATATATTCTTACATAAATTGATCAGTATATATGCATATATATAATTATATAGTTTTGAAATATATGTTTAATAATGTAACAGTATATGGTTGATATTATCTAAGGCTGGATTTCCTAGAAACAGACTCTGATAGAAGAATTCAAGTGCATGTGATTTATTGAAGAGGATGGCCATGTTTAACAAATAAAAATATGATATGCCTAGTGAAATATTCAGGGAATAGTTTGAAATATGGGGCATATTTATTATAAAGCAGGTCAAGGAATACTTTCAAGAAAGGCAAGACTAGGTTAAAAAAAAGGTGGGGGGAACCAAATGAACTATGCATTCGGAAAAAAATTCATTTCAAATGATGGAAAAAACAGGAAACAGCATCAATTTCAAGTTAGGATTTAAGCCTCAGATTTATAGAATCAAGTTTAGAACCTAGTGGAGAAAAGGTATAGAGGCGAGGACAAGTTAGAGATAAATGACAAAGGTTCAGAGTGATTATTGGGAAGTTTAGATGTGTCTGGTACTTGCCTGAACTGGATTTCTGTAGTTTGTTCTGAAGGACCAAAGGTTCAGGGAATGCCACCACACCCACATATGAGTTGTTATAAAATGCTTTGATACTTCCCATCAAAATTAAAATTTTATATCATCTAAATAAATCAATTAACCAATCTTAAATAGTTTGACAACATAAGGCTATTATAAAGTTAACATGTTTTCTTATGGAAAATTAAAATATGAAAATGTGCAAGAAATTTACCTTTAGTTAATCACTTTAAGAAACAATTGTTAACCCCTTTTTATTCTTTCTGTTTTCTCACAGTGCATATCATTTTTACATAATTGTAATCAAGTGGCTTATATAAAATTAAATATTCTGATTAGAAATATCACTCAGAACCTCAAAACCTAGAAAAACAATTGTTATTTTAGTATTTTAGGTTGTTTATTATTATTCAACATTTAAAAAGTGATATTTTTATCACTAATAATTCATTGTAAACACCATTAATATAAAGTATTATGAATTTTTATATTGAAAAACTAAATATTAATATGATGATCTCTTCATGTATAAAGGGGAGAACTATATTATAAATGAATTCTATTATAATAAGTCCCAATTAAAAATCTAGTTATCACTACAAGATATACAATTCAGCAGCACATAATATTGATTTAAGAGGTCATTAACAAACCAAGAGAACCTAAGAGATTTGTGAAGGAAATAATAAAGAAAGCTATTTTTTTGTAACATGAAGAGAAGAGGAAGAAAGGAAGCAGTCACCTATGCTGTGTCTCACCTTTGTTTCTGGTTATAGAATCTGTATAAGATGATTACAAAATCCAAATGAATTCCTGAGATTGATATCCCAGTTAATTAATAGCCACTACTTATACTAAAAATATTAGCAAACCAGAATATACTTTCAATTTCATAATTTTATCTAATCTGATAACATATAAATCTGAACACAGAGTTAGAATCACAGAAAAATATATTTAATAATCCTCCAGATGGAAAAAGCGCTGATCAAGATATTGTAATTCAAAGAATTGATACTTATCAAAACTAAATGTTTATCCTTCTAGAATTAAATAATGTGAGAAGTTACCCCCAGAAAAGTGACTGAACACATAAAAAATCAACAACTATGCACTGCATTCTTTAATATTTTAAAAGTCAGTTTTCCACTTGAAAGAAACTTTTAATTTAAGAGCTAGAAAGAGCCTAGAGATCATATTTTTGGTTCAGTGGCTTTTAAACTATTCTCAATAGAACACACATTTCACAAAGGAGACATCAGAGTATTATGTTGTTATTCATCAGATAGCTCTAGTTCCTCTGCTCCTATTGAACCAAACCACATCTACTTTATATTCCATATATATTAGACTTTTGTGTTGGATTTTATTTGGAAAAAAAGAGAAGTTTTAGTTGCTTTAAAAAGGAGGTGAAAAATTCAGATTTAATTTGGGTCTATTTATGTCACGTGTGCAAAATTTATGGTTTTTCCAGTCAAATACACACACTGGTTAACTCAAAACCAAGACCAAGTCTTCTAAAAGTGCTAAGTCCTTTGAAATGTGCACTGTCATTGTCTGTATGGATGTGAAGATCTAAGTATATTATAAGTGCTAGGATAAATGTTATTTCTACTATACCATAATGTATACTGGACATACAGCCTAGTTTGGGGTACAGAGAATATGAACTGTTATAAAAAGTTGATATTCTTCAAGTTTTTAAGATAAATATTAATCACCAAAATTTACTTCTGTGTATGGGGAAATTATAATCTAAATAACTTCTCTTTTAAAGCTAAAAAATGTTTCAACTATATTTCTGAAAAAGAAATATGTCAATACTGTCATTTAAATCATATAATCACTCAGCAGCCTAAAAATAAAAGTTCTTGTTGACTGATCTACTCTGCCTGAATCTCTATACATTCATCTGCTTTATGAGGGAAGGATGAAATGATTCTAAATCATCCTCCAGTCAGTATTATTTATAATGTTTTATACTGAAAATGACAGGAAATGCTCATTTATACTGGCTTAATCAATGAGAAAATTTATTACCCATATAATAAAGATTACAAAGATGTGGTAGATTCTGAGGTTCGTTGACTCAGCAGCTAAAATACATCACTAATGACTTAAGTTAATCCGTCATGGCTGGCAAAATTTGGGGCTAGTAATGTCTGAAGAAGTTCTGTGTATCATGTTCTGCCCCCAAAAATCTCCATAGATAGAGGGAAAAATAGATGTTTTTATGACTTTCTCATGGAAGATAAGAATATTTTTGTAGAAGCAATTCAGCTGACTTGATGTCAGGTCTGATAGATTAGGGTTGGCGCATATAAATACTCATATTAATTAATAGCAAGGAAGATGAACTGAATCAGCTATGACTACTATTGAGGCTGAATGTAGGTTCACTTTACCATGAGACACATAATTATGTGCATAGCACATGAGGGTGGACACCTGGATAAAATTGGGAACCTGTGACTAAAGAGAGAACAGGAATGGATGATGATTAGGCAAATATCTGTGCCCACTACACAATGCTTACAACATATGGCTATATTTATAATCAGCAGTTATGAATGGCAATGAGATCAGACAAAGCAAAACTAATCTGAATTTGAATAAAGTTCTCAAAATATCATTCTAGGCTTTCCTACCCAAGCTTCTCTAACCATTTAAACCTTTGTTAGAATCAGCTTAAAAATAACAGAACAGATTTGCATTGGTAATACTAATCTGAAAGCTTTCGATGAGTTAAATATTGAGGCATCATGTTGCTTAATGATGCATTGATTAGAGAGGAAATTAATCGCTAAATCCAAGTAATCAAATGACCGCAGGAAGTTGGCACAGAAAATAACCAAAGCTGTCGCCAAACGACAGTCACTGTGTGGACTTGAAGACTTGAGACAGCTCTTATGTTACCACTACTTAAGTCATTCCAGCAGGGAACCCTTAACACTGAATGGCATGTCAGTATAACCAAAAGTGTAGTCCTGAAAATCAAATTATTGTTGCCATGGTCACCATACAAAATAATTCCACTGAGCAGATCAGATGAGAGCAACTAAAATATAAAGCAGAAAATTGTAAACAGAGGCAGATAACATTTATTGAATCCTTATTATGTCAGGCAATATACTAAGTGAACTAAAGGTCTGCAAAAAATATAGAAGGCAGGTATCATCCTCATTTTTTATAGATGAGAAAATGAGTCATGGAAGGGACAGGAAATCCATGTGGTTACTAAGTAGCAGAACTGGTACTCCTACTCAAGCACCAGAGCTCACAACTCTTAAATATTATGCCATCCTGCCTCTAACAGAGATTCAAGGGAGAATAAATATGTAATTTTAACATGAAGAACTGGCTTCATTTTGAGAAGAGAAAGGGACTTATGTACCCACTTAATAAGGAATCTGGCAAAATTCAATTATTTTATTATTCTAGAAGATATAAAATAAATTTATATGAATTATTTTAGAATACTAAATATTAAATATTTTCTGTTTACAGTATAGTATATGCTTATTTATATAATTAAGTGAAATCTTTTAAAACCATGTTGCTTCAATTCGTTTCCAGATTACATAGTTCTTATAGAGTAAGGAAATGTATTTGGTGTAATTTCATAAGAATAGCACGAGAATTCCAAAGCCAAATTTATAAACTTGGGTCATTTTTTAAAAATCTAGATTTTTTTTTCTGCTAAAAATAATGTCCAGTGTTTTTACTGGATGCACAGTCAGCCTAATGAATACACAAGTATTGTATGAATGAATGAATGAGTAAATAAATTTAACTTACTAGATTGGTAGAAAATACTTGCGTCAGTCCTACAGTTTTCCATTGTATCTACTGAAAAATATTTTTTGTATAAAAACTGGTTTCCCGGACACTTGGAGCTCGTATAAGTCCATAAAGCATTCCAAGGCTCTAGGCAGCCTAAAATCAAAATCAAATACTAAGAATCATATGAAGTCCATTTGAAATTGATGAAAGTTAAAAATGACTGACAGAATAAGAAGCAACATATGTTCAATATAGGCTTAAGCTATGAAAGAAAGGCTTAAGAAATGACAGCAGGACAGCCACAAGTTTCAACCTGTAAATCCATTTGAAGGCATTCTTGAATGATATAAAGGCAATGTGAAGATAGAAATTTCTGGGAAAGAAAAATCACCCCCAAATCCAAACTGGTATAAACCATTGAAAATGTATCACAAGTGAGAGGAGGGCAGTTCTCACTTGACATGGGGCATTGTCTGAACCAAATCAGAACTGCGTCAGCAAAGAACCTGTAAATTCTAAACGGTATGTGAATATGTACATACAATTTGGAAAGGACCCTTTGTCATTGTTAACCTAAAAGACAGATAAAGAAGAATGTTTTTGCAATTGTTTGTTCTTTTGTACTGACATATATGTTAATGTGAAACAATGATTAAACCTTTCTAAAATCAATAGTTTTATAGTGAATAGGATACCAAGAGGCACAAAAATGATATTACATCAGAACCCAACCAAAGACATGCAATATTTCTAGGGTAAAATTTTAGGGATTACCTAGAAAGATACATAATAAGATGATATAGAAAGGAAATAGAACTCTTTCTACTCAGCTAAAATAAATGTCCCATTTTTTCTCAATAACAAAACTTTTTCAAAATAATTTGAATGTATGACTTTCTTCTCTTCAAATTATATTTTAGTCATTCTGTTGCCTGAAATCATTGGTAAGAGGGCAAATTAACATCAAGTTTGATTCAAATGAGGTTAGCTGCTTTGCCTGCCAGTACTTTAAGTCATTTTATTGTGCCTTAGAAACATTTTATCCAAAGGAAAAAAAGATTTAGTGCCACTGGATTTCTAGAATAATTAACTGGGCATTAACAGCTTGATTTTCATAGAAATCAGGTTCATTTTTTTTTCTCCAACTTAATATAAAAATCTTAAGGCAAATGAAATATTATAAATTCATAGAACAGTCTCCCTGGGAAAATACTCTTAGTGCAGAATTGCTAACCACGGACTAATGACTGCAATTAGTTACCTGATTGGCAATGTAAGGCCACTCTACCTTGCTAAAGTTATATGATCCCAGAATTTGTGTTTCTTACATTAATATTAAGACTCTCTGAGTGAATAAAGGGAGATGTATAATGATTATTCATTTGGTAAGGCTATTTGGTATCAAAATGAGTTCTTCACAGTTTAGATTCTTGTAAATCCTGCGAAATTATAGATCCTTTGGGAAATTCAACTATATTTCTATCTTGTAATAAGAGCTACAAAGATAATCACTCTATAGGAGCCGTCTGTGGAATAAAAACTTTTAAATAATCTTGATTTTTTTCACTGCTGATATGTCTGCATAAATCCATATGTACCAGTATATTTTAATTGTAATCAAGAACTGCATGGACCCTTCATCTATGATAATATCTTTCAGTAGTTTGTGTCAAGTTTTGATTTGATAGGATAATTAAATTAAACTGTTTAAGAAATGTTACGTACCATAGAAATAAGAATTTACAGGCAAGAAACTGAAGGAGTCAAGAACAAATCAGAAGCAGTACAGAAATCAAGATATGTCTAGACTCCAGAGAGGATAAAAGGAGAGTGAGAGCTCTCTAAAATTCATATAATGACTTCTCTCTAAGTCTCTCATGTTCTCTATAATCTATCATCTGTTTGTCTGTCTTTATCTATCATCTATCTATCTACCTATCTATCTATCTATCATCATCTATCATCTATCTGTAGATATAGATAATATATAACTCATTTTAGCTAAACTTTCAACATGAAACTTGTCCTGAACTAATGTTAAATGAAGAATTATAATATCTTAAAGAATATATTACTTTTTAAAAATTAGCTCATTATTTTAAAAGCAACTTTTTATCTCTTATAGTACTTGGTAGCTTCTCAAATCTACGTCTTTGGAACTATATTTCCAAATTTAAAATTCTTAATTAGTAACTTGGATAGAGACCTAGAAGTAATTTTCATCAAACTTCAAGAAGAATTGTACCATAGATAACAGGGTTAGAATCAAAGAGTATTTCTAAAGATAAAAAAAAAAGTTCAAAATAATATGGTTAATTTTAACAAGAATAAATATGATGTCTAGTATGTTCCTTTCATTAATCAGTTTTATTACTTTGACTATCATAAATTCAATTTAAACAAAGAGCATAATGTATCTGATAAAAATTGCTTTTTCCAATTAGAAAAACATTATTAAAATTTTTAGAAGGCCAATCAAATAATTCATCCAGTTTACAAATTTAGTACTTGCTATATGTGAGACAAATACATATATAAATATGTGCACCCCTTGTCCTTAATTAGCTTATACTTTACCAGAGAATATAAAGAGGTACTGATGACACAATGTAGTACAACCATGATTGTCATATGATCCTGGTTGTAAGTGAAGGAGGCACACCTAACCCTGATTGGCAGGAATAAGAAATGCATCTTGAGAGCGATGATGCCTAAACTATGTTTTGATAGCGCTTCTTGGATGTACAATAACATATGTGTGGAAGAAACAAGTTAAAGTTAGGAAAACAGGTCACTAATCATCAGAGCCCCAGTATGAAATGCTAAAGATGTTGGCCTTTATCCTGGAGTGATGAAAAAAGCCACTGTGATATTTAAACTGTGAAACGACACATGTACATTTTAGAAAGATTACTTTACAAACAGAATAGAGTAGGAAACAAGGTATGGAGAGACATGAGGTTTATTAAGAAGTTCTATATGATAAGAGACTGGAAACAAGACTTTCAACTCTAATTTCTTGAAATATTTTATACTGTTATATAGCTATGTATTGCAATATCACTTTTATTCATAGAAGAAAATGAACCAAGTCACTTCTGCTTCAAAGACATAATCTTACATCTCAGACCACTGCTTTTCAAACTGTTTTTCAGTAGTTCCTTCTAAGAACTACAGAGCTCACTTCAAGGAACAAGGAAGAGACTGAGCTACCAGCCCCATAAGGGTTTATAGAACAAAAATTGTTTGTAACTGGCTTAGATATATTAGGGAGTCCATGTAGTACCACACTGGCAAAAAAAGAGTTTGAACACTGCACTGTGTATCCATACTTAAGAAAGCAATGTTGATTCTAAAAAGTACAGGCTCTCATTCTGGTATAAATTTGCAATCTGACAATAATTAGAAAATTCAATACGAAGTTTCAAATAGGTCTGTATTTACCATCAATAACATCTTTGTGATAAATATGTATGTGTGTATATATACACATTTATGCCTCTACATATGCATATACATATGTGTGTATATAAATTATATATATTTGGAGTAGGTGTTCTTTAGAAAGTTTTTCAGAGGTTTTTTAAAAATTTCATAGTTATTTGCCAACAATAGGAGGTATAAACTTCTGCACTGTTCCCCTACTCCCACAAAATCAATACTTTCATGGAGAAACAAAAAAGTTATAGAGATCTAGATTAACTATACAAATTACTTTTATGATAAGTGCCTTTTATTGGCATGGTTCTCAACTATAGACTAGCATTCCTAATATTGCATCGGGAAATAGAATGTTTGAGGTTTTCAATGATTGGGGTTGCTACAGACATTTAGTGGGAAGGGCTATATGTACTGAACATACTACAATGCTCAGGACATTCTCACTTAACAAATAATGTCCCACTCTGAGTGTCAATAAGATTAATCAAGGCTGGTATTTCAGTTTAGGCTGAAGACTATATAACAATTGAAACTGGTATTTATGGTGGAAGTTAGGTGCTTTTTATATTTTAGTTCTTTAAGCAGCCATCCCTTGGCATAGGATTTTTCAAACTTACTCTTTCAGGTTCTCATTTTGAAGTTCAATATCCCTCTAGTTCCTCTGGTTCTGCCAGTTTAAGTTTCTGATCCTGACCTCTGCTTTCTTCTCTATTCCCCACCCCTTCTTTACTTCTGTGTTCATGAAATCTGCTTGATGAAACGTACACTGATTAAAACAGTAACTGTGATCTTGAAACTTTGATTTAGAAATTGTTCTTGTTCATAATAAAGACATTTTCCTGTTTAACAATAAATTTAATGTTACATTGGTTCACAATCATGTGCATATGTAAAAAAAGAAATCCAATACATTGCACCAAACAGGAAAACTCATAGAAACAGCAGTTTATATAGTTAATATTTGAGGTGGTTAATATTTGAGACACAGTTATTTGTTTTTTATGGATTTATATCTGCATACATTAATTAGCTGCTGTATCTGTATGTATAACTATATAGATATAGATACACATATTTTAAAAAGAACTTTTTAAAGTAATGGTAATTTTGTTTCCTCCCATTTGTGCCAGGCAATTTTATAAGCATATTGATACATAAACAGCTCAGTAAACATTGTTTGAATCTCTGGGATTTCTAATTACTATGCTTATGTCATAATATGCATATTAGAATATTCTGTCTGGTTCCTTTTTTTTCACACTTGCTCCCATTTGATTATGAACAGTTAGATTGCTGCATAAACATTATGACTTATCATGATAGTTTCTTTTCCTTACATGGTCGTGGAGAGCTTACTACATAAATACTTTTAACAGGAAAGTTCTATTTACTTTTAAAATCTGAGTGCCTAATATATTTTCTCAGAATGCAATCACTGTGGATAAAAGTAGCTTTCTTATTGTCTTATTTACTGTGCAGAACCTGATATAAATGAGATGTGTTAATGTTAATTTCTGATTTAAAATAACAACTACAAAAACATGTTGCTGAATATTACATAAAATATTCATAATGACCATATACACTATAGCTATAGTTAAAAATCAATGGAATTAAAATCTCTTTGCATGAGATATTAGGAGAGGAATTGCTTTCAAATGGAGCTCTATAATTTGAATGGATGGTAGAGAGATCGGATGTGCATTTAACTTATAGAAGAAAATACCAAATTTAAAATAATGTTTACATAAAATCCAGAATAATGTTTTTGAAGATAATTTTTTTATTCTCAATAAAATTAGATAATCATCATGTTGAAACTCAGAAGCACATACTCATTTCAAAAGTCACAGAGTTTTCTTGTCAGTATAAATTACTTTAATTATTTCAAAGGTGTGAAAAGAATAAAGTATAATTTCCTACATTCAGGACCTTAAAGGGAGCTGTAGAAGTGATATCTCTAACTTTAATACATTCAAAATAAGATTGTGGCTGATAAGTGCATCCACAATTATTGGGAAAGAATATAGAGAAGAGAGAGGTCACACAGAATTTCAGTAAGGCTTCATTAAAGAGGTAGTAATGTGTTCTTGAGGATAGGTAAGATTGCCAAAGGAGAAAGAGAGAGGAAGGACATTGAAAGGGCAGATTAATATAGAGTATGTTGAAAAGATGCTCAAAATAATAGTTTAGGTTAAGTTCATGTAGAAAAATAGTGGAAAAGTAAATCAGAAATGTGGACAGCCCTTAGTTTGTGAAATCCTTTAAATTAAAGAGTTAAAGAGGTTAGGCTTGTGTTAATAAAGTTTTCTGAAGAGAGATTGAAAAGCCTAAATCTAATGTCTTAGCCTGGATTCCTAAGAAAAGAGAGCCTGAGGCATAAATTTATATGCTGTTATTTTCTTAGGGAGTACATCTCAAAGAATAGAAGATGAGGACAAGAGATTGAAGCTGGGTTGGGTGTTAGGGTGGGAGAGAAAGAGCTGAACTAAGCTGATCACTTCCTAGGGTGACTGATGCTTGATCCTGAGGGGGTGCCCTGAGAAGCCATAAAAACTGTGTCAAGACTGCTCCTCATGGAGAGAAAGGAGAAAGAAAAAAATTTAACCACCTTTTCTCAAATTACATTGGTTAAACATTCACCTTGTGAGTTAATATCCTTGCTTTTCTGGATTATAAATTAGGTAAGAATTGAGGCAATGTCAGATTGAACCTGTTAAGGTTGATCAGAGCCTGAACAGAGCTAGAACTGGAAGCAAGGAATGCATAGATGGTAGGAAATGTATAAGAGATTTCTGATATGGTAATGTTTCAGAAAAACTGACAGGACAAGATAATCAAGAAAAAGATATTAAAGACAGGATGCCCAGTTATAGTTGTTTTTTTTTTTTTAATAGTCCAAATGGACACAGCATAGCAAAGACTTTCATTAGCATAGTAATGTTTGGAGTCAGAAGGAAAAAATGACTATAAGAAGGTATAAAAAAAAAATCAGGGCCTAGCAGGTGAATAAATGTGGGATGATATAAGGCAATGAAAATGATATCATATTTTCTAGCCCAATTTGATGGTGATAATGTTCTCTGAGGAAATGATTTTTGTTGACTTTTTTTCCTGAGTGGACATTAATGTTAAATATGTTTCAGACTTATAGAATTCAAAATGCACTGATTTTATCAGTAAAGATTTTCTAACCATGCACATAGAAATTGTAGCTAAACAGATAATATAGAACATATTCTATATTTAGTAAATATATTTTCCACATTTAGTAAATATATTTTCTGTTTTCTACCTCAGCGTACAGCTACATTTACAACCCTGGTCATTTGTGCAGAAACCTAAGGGGTCAGGGGATGTCTTTTCTCCAAAAATAATGGCATTCATTATTTCTGTTTCTCCGGAAAAAAAAAAAAAAGTAGGATTATGCTACATGATGCAAAGTTCATTGCAGGGAGTTTCTATAGAAATTTTTAAACAAAAATATCTCCCACCCCTCCACACACAATAACTATACATTTCTCACATAAATCTTTCATGTGTCGGGGTGGGAGAAAATGTGGTTCAGGGCTTAAAAACAGAAAATAATGGCTATTTTTGCAGAATGTTAACTGAGTAACAAACTATTAACTGATATAACCTCCATCCCTGCCAACATAGCCACTTTGTTCACGAGCCCATTGGATGATAATAGGGTTGACTGGGGAAAGAGGAAGACTGGTATCCACAAAACAGGTCATCCTATCAGCTTGATTATTAAAATTCTCCTCTGCTGAGGTGATCTTTGGTGAGTATTCATGTTGGATATACATATTTTTACATTTTTTTGCCCATTCAGAGAGAGCGATCCACTTATTTCTTCCTCAGACTTCCTAGTTCTTCCTTTGTCAACTGGTCCACAGGAACTTCCCATGAGGTCATATGTTCAGGCTGGGAGAGAAAAGACAGTATAGCAAGGGTGCAGACCATGGGCCTTTGGGACACATTTTCATGTAATTTGTGCCCCCAGGGCCTGTTCAGGCCCACTCTCATATGTAACTCTTTCAACTCATGATGTAGTGCTTCTGTGCATGCCCAACTGTATGGCTTGGTAGGGCAGATAACTGAGCATTTGACTTAAATGACATGTAGATGAGTAAGAGTTACATGGTCTAATATACCAATGACAGTCCAGGGATGCTTCTGATGACTCTTTCCTGTCTTTTGTAACACCTGACCAACAAGACTACTAAGTTTTTAGGGCTAAGTATTGGGCCATATATCCTCTCACAAAATTTTCTTTTGTGAGAAAATTATCTGAAATAATTTTCTTTGCATTCTATGTTCTGATATCTATTGGATATCTGGTATCCACAGTATACAATTTTCTGTATGTTACTGAGTCATGTATTTAAGCATTTGGAATTTTTGTGAAAATGTGTCCTATTACTGCTGTACATTTATTAATTTACTACATGTATATCTTGGGAGTAAGCTAGAAATAGTTTAAGTATGTATTTCATTTGTTTTTATAAGTAATCTCAGTCTACCAAAAGCCGTTGTATGCCACCTTTTAAATTAAAATTATTTACCTGAAGTGCCAGGTTTATTAACTTAATAGCAATAAACAGATCCAAAACTAATTATCTACTGCTTTATAACCCATGTTTGCTCATTAGGACTAACCTTAAAAATCTAAAAGTAGTTTTGTATCATAAAATTGATGATACTTAAATATTTTCTAAATTGTAGGCTTTCTTGCCTTACCCCAAAATTATCCATATAGGTACTTTTAATTTTTCTACGTGGGGATGTTTTATACAATATCATCTCAATAAGCATTTAGTATTATGACCTATGATAAAAAATATATACCTACCATAAATATGTTAACTGTCTATAAATAACCTTTGTTCATTGAATAAGAAGTTTCATGGAAGTTTAACAGGTGAACCAGTTCATACTTTATTTTTGCCTAAAACATCTGAAGAATCTCCCACTGTACTAAGAATGACATTCAGACTCCTTATTTTAAGTCATTATATGACCTGCTTACTATTCCAAACAAATCTCCCTCTTGACATTCTCTAGACTCTAGCGTTACTACCCATGAACCTTCACATGGCTGGTCCCTTATCATCAGGCAGTTTTCAGCTCAAATATCATCTCCCCAGACAGAATTTTCTTAACCACCAAATATAACCCCTTTGCACCTCCTTTGTATTACTTATCCCATTTTATTTCTTGAGAAATATATCACTACATTAAATTTATATGATTAATGTCTTTGATGCAATGTTGAAAGGTCTGATGAGGCTTTGTACCGCCTTTTGGTGTATAGCCCAATATTCCACTTGATCTGGCTTCAAAATAACAGTTTTTGCTTTGACTCTATGAAACTAAAGACTTTTACCTCAAGAAGCAAGTTCTCTTAGGATCCCTTTTTCACCTTCACAAATAAACCCAAGGAATGTAGATATGAAGCTATATTAGAGTAATGATTGATTTATTGTGTAAACTTGCCTGGGCCAGGAGGTGCCCAGATATCTTGTTAAAGATTAATTTCTGGATGTGTCTGTGAAGGTGATTTCTGAAAAGATTAGCATGTGAATTGGTCTGAGTAAAGCAGTTGGCCTTCCACAATGTTGTGGGCATCATCCAATCACTTGGGAACCTAAATAGAACAAAAGGTAGAGAAAGATTGAACTCTTTCTCTGCCTGATTGCTTGAGTTGGATATCAATCTTCTGCCTTCAGCCTCCTAGTTCTCAAATCTTAAGACTTGAACTAGAATCTACACTTTTGGCTCTATGGTATTCAGTCCTTCAAACTATATGACTGACTTTCCTAGGTCTCCAGCTTACAGATGGCAGATTGTGAAACCTTTTAGTATGCATAACCATGTGAGCGAATTCATATAATAAATCTTTCTCTCCCCCTCTCTCGATACATAGATAAATGATAGATATATAGATGACAGATAGATAGAGATAGAGATAGATAGATAGATAGATGATAGAGAGATGAAAGATAAATAATAGATAGATGTACCTACAGACATACATCTATCTACATCTCTATATACACATATTATCATATATATAGTTATTATATGTAGGCATATAACATGATATATA
>NW_011888783.1:7741122-7748481 GCF_000151845.1 Pteropus vampyrus | reverse complement strand
CTCTATATAAGCTTTATTTGCTAAATATTAATAATTTGCCAAATTAGATTTTGTTTTCTGCAACTTAAGCTTAACTGATAAAAGGACCAAGCTATCCTGCAAGTCTCACAATTTTGTAGGAATCTCTGTTGATGAAATCTCATCTCTGTATTGCAAAATTACTGTCTCTCTTTTATGAATAATAGTAAGCTATGTGTGTCTCCCTAAATAAAGTTATCTTAGTAGTCATAGTTGTACTTCATATTTTCTCTCTATATCATAAGCTCCTCAAAACAGTAACAATTTGAGTATACCACTGTATAACTTACAATATCTACTTCACATATTTGGATAATATTTCGAGGGGAAATAAATGTATGTTAGATTACATTACAGAAGTACTACTAAAAATCCCAGACAATGAAAATGTTATGTTGCATTTATTTCTTAGATATTTCATTATAAAATGTGTTATATATAATCATCAACCATTAAATACTGCCTTTTATACTGTTATCATTTCATTTCCATATATTATAAAATGCATATTCAGTAAAAGGCAATAAAAAGTTGTCTCTAATGCAAAAAAGATGATATGCCTTTTGAGATGGAAATTACATTTTTATTTGGGTTATTGCATATTCAAGTTAATACACATGAGGAATTAAATAAGGTCATTTTGAGACATTTTAGTGAAGTGCAGATGTTGACTAAAGAATAGGCTAAGCAATAAGATTTTGTTTAGAAAACACTGGTGTAGAGATTTAATGAATTACATCTTTAACAGTTATAATAAGTAATTACTGCATTTTAATTTTGCAACTCTGAACATCTCTGATTAACTAGAATCCCATGTACATTATAGCATGGTTTATTGTTAAGTCATGTTGAAAATGGGTTATCTGTTCTGAATAGTTGCTTGTCTGACTTAAAATGTAAAACCTATTCAGAAAGAATCAGATAATTTCTTCCTACATCACTTACTGTTCATCTCACTTTCTCTGAAGATCTCAAATCAACAGAAACAGAATCACGTGCACAAGCATATATTATTTCCTTGCTGCCAGTATTTAAATTTTTCCATTTCATTTTAATGTCTGAAAATCATTAAATAGGAATTATTATTTGTATATCTAGAAGTTACATTTCTAAGTTTTATAATTGTTACCATATTTTGTTTCATTTTGTATGTTAGAACACATTAAAATTTTATCAGATAAAAGCTGACACTGCCCATTTCCAAAGATGACTTCTGCAACTTGTGAAGTATTCCAAATAGGTCACGGGGTATGTTCAGTAAAGAACCTCCTCCCCACCAAATGAATAATAAAACCATTCATAGAAAAGTGAATGCCCTCATATGTCATATATTTAATCAAACATAAACAAGAATCACAAGTTCTACTGCGTATCTAATAGAATCTTTACAGCAGGCCTATATAACCATAAGCCCTTGTTCTGCGAGATCATTCAATGATTTATATTCTGGTCTATCTGAATTTAAATTTTTTTTTTATGTGGGTTTTTCCCACGGCATTCTTGTAAAAGGACAGCTTACTCTGAAACGCAGAGATAAAGATGTTACTGTTCTGTATAGTCTCAAAATTTTTCATTTTTAAATAGATCTTAATGATACTTGCTTTTAAAATTTTTTATTTCAAAGATGATGGCACTGCAGCATAAAATATTTGTAACGCTGAAATAATGCAAAGAGTGGATTTGGGGCTGTGGTGTTGAAAATGAGCACTGAAGGAAATAATAAGGCCCATTCAACTTTAATAGTAAGAAAACTAGATAAATATTCATTTATCAGGAGGATAAACCAAGGTTGAATAAACTTTATAAAGAACATAGATAAAGGAGATTTGGCATTACTTTTCTCTGTCCCTTCTTTATAATAAAAGAAGGAAATATTGGAATCGGTCAGTTACTTACTGATTCTCTCTGGCTTTGGCATGCTTTCATATAAGAATGGTAGGCAGACTAAGGACCTATTAAATGCCCTGTGAGAGTAGGCTAAGGAAAACTTTGGACACTTTTCTTTTTAGCAAAATTACAAAAGTCTCCAAAGTAAAAGTTTTTCTAGGCCCCAGTAGTCAAAATAGCTTGAGGCCTCAAATGCTAATGATTCTGCAAGACTGAATGTTCTGTATGATGAGTGGAATCTGGAAAACGTTTTTAAGTAATGGAGACTAAAGTGACACGAACAATAGTTGATAACTATCCAAACTGTTTAAAATGTAGTTAAAGTGTTCACCTCTGTGCTCTATGTAAATATGCCCAAATTTGGACTTGAGCTTTGTAGGGTTTTTTTTGTACTTATTATGAAGAAGAATAAATGACATATGTGGTGCTTTTTAAAAAGACAATTCCCTGAACTATTTCTATGTTTATCAATATTTTACAGTTGTTTTGATGATTACTTAATTTTATTTATGAGAAAAATTAGCCATAGATTGGATTTGGACCAATAAACAATCAGAAGATTTTTTACGTTGGTAGTTCATGGATACTAGCCTATTATGTTCGTAGATACTGGATTATAATAGCCATTGGAAGAATATATGCTTCAAGCAAATGCTCAAATCTTCTTTTATGCCAATAGGACTAATGGATATGAGAGTAACATTTTTGAAAAGTAGCCCATCAAATTTCATGATTCCTATAAGTTTTGTAAATTATAAATTAGGAATGTGTTTAATTTAAATCACTTTGCATTGCATAAATATCAGAAAGTGTTACTTAACTTTTAATTTTAGTAAACATGGATAGATTTATTTATAAAATCAAAGAAATATTATGGTTCTGGAATCACTAAACATTTAAGTGAGGAATATAACCATAATTTTATATACCTTATTACTGTTCATGATTATTAATATTTGGAAGTACTTCTTTCATGCATTTCCCCTAGGCAATAGTTTTACATTGTTGTGATGATTTTTCAAATATTATTTTATATTCTGTTTTGTCCAACTAACATTTTAATATGAGCATTTTAATAATGTTACATTTTAAAAATAATGCTGTAGTATCTGAATAATCAATGTAATATTTGCATGATGCCTCATCATTTATGAATCCATAAAATCTTTAAAAATTACAATCAATAAAAATAAAGCCTCACAATATAAAAAGACAGATGACATAAATATATCAGTTATGAGGTAAAGATATCATATAGTTTTAAAGCATATGATTAATAGATACATGTGTGAAGACTGGAGCTATTCACCTTTAATTGTTTATATTGTTATAGATTTAACAAAAGCTCACCCAGTAGAAGTAGATTTAAGAAAAGTTGTAGTTGGTGTGTGTGTCCGTATGAGTGTATGTGTGTGTGTGTGTGTATGTACATGCGTGCAAAAATATTTAAAGGTATAACTAGTATAAACTAAGAGAGGGGAATAATTGTTAAATGATTAATCTTAGTTGTGGTCCTTTGTATTTTATATATGTTAATGAAATTTCTACTTTTCCAATTGTCTTCTTCTGACCACAGGATGGAACACTCTGGAAGAACCTATGTAGAAACCCTGTCATAACACCTCTAAAATCATAACACATAAACCCCAAACACTGCAGGTATCTCATCCTGGCAGGGTGTCACATATAAAGACAAACCAGTTAGACATCATGAAATAATTTGAATAACCATTTGTTGTAATTTATTAAAAAAATGAAAAAATAAAATTCTGTTTATATAATACTATAAAGCCTCTTAATAAGAGTTTCTGCAGGCGTCTCTCTCAAGATCTTTCTTTTCTTTCAGCTGCTCTAAAATCTCTTTATTTGTTACCAGATTCCCAAGTTTCCTCCAATTATTATTTTTTCCTTCTGTTCTCTTTTTCGTTGTTATGGGACACTTAACATAACAACTTAACATAACACTTAACCTAGTAAATTTTTAAGTATACAATACAGTATAGTTAACTGTAGACACTATGGTATACAGTAGAGCTCTTTTACTTTGAATGTTCTGACCTATCTCCATATACCCTTCTTTCTAGGTCTCTTTGTTATTGTTTTTACCAGTAACCCTGTTCTGCTTTTCCGAAATAAGTTAAGATCCTTTCAGGGTATCTTGGTCTTACACCTCATCACTGGATTCTTCAGATTCTTCACAGTAAATGCCAAGGCCCCAATCTGGCAAAGATAGAATTTTTTATAGAGAATGATATGGGAGAGAATTTGTGAGTTAACACAAGTAAGATTTTCTTTTGTTGCCCTACATACCAGAAACTGGTGGAAATAGCAATCACATTACATATAAGGTGTCAAAGAAACTCATAGTCCTTTTTTTAGTGTACTCATAATTATATATATTTTTAATAAGCTGAGAAACCAGCTGGATATTGACAGCAAAAGTGGAGATGATTTTTCTAGATAATATCAACCTAAAAATAAAAGGCTAGAATAAGAAGCAACATTGTTTATTTGAGATCCAAAAGAATAGCTATTCTGGAAGCACTGATTCAGGCAGAAACCCAAATAGTGTTTTGATTAGGAGGTGAAGGCAAGAGGTATTTATGAGAAAAGGAAGGAGAATAATTACATGAATAAAAAGGAACAATTTCTATGGGTGTTAATAAACTAAGAGAATAATTTCTATAGGTGCAAATAAGCTAATATAGTGATGTTAATTTTAAAGAATGTCTTTAATTTTCAGAGCGGTAGTCTTAATGTCTTTTTCCCTGTTATCTTTGCAAACAGTTGTTTGGAATACATTGCTGCTTTAGGCCTAGTCCAAAGATTATTCTGCCTAGTTTTAACATTTCAAAGGTTTTAGGAGTGAGACCTGCAAAGGCAGTTCCTCTGGGATGGCAGCTCTGATACCAGTTTGAAGTAGCTCCTTTGGTATTATTTTTTACAATAGTAAAAAGTAGCTACTTTGGTCTATGACACTTAACTTTATGTTTCTGAGAAAAGAATCAATTGTTCAAAAATCAATTTGACATCAAAATGCTGTGTGAAAACAAATTCACTTTCACCACTGCTGTCCCAGTAATTCTATGCTTAAGTAATCTATGTGCATGTCTATACCTGTAGCAAATTATTTCAATACCATATTGTAATTAATACTTAGGACAATGTAAATGAGCCATCAGAGTTTATATTTTCTTCTGTAGATATGCTTTATTTAAAATAACTGACTGGAAAATAAATGGTGCATGCAATAGAAAATTTCCATCTGAAAAGTTTATATTTTAGGAATTTTGCATTAAAATTGGTTATTTAAAAAATATGAATGTATAATAAAAATCACTGTGCATGTTCTCGGAAGCCGAAGTTTGATTCTGAAGTTTCACATCTATAACTAAACAAAGTGTACAATTATATTTATAATTATTTCAGAATTGCCCCAAATTACCTTCAGTGAATATGGAGCGTGAGCATACTTTATTAAATATTGACATATAAAATGCTTAAATATATATTCCGAAAGGCAAATTGTGAAATACTTCAACAATGGAAATTATCACTTTTTTTTTTTACTGAAACAACAAATTTATTTAATTATCTAAGATTCTGTATGAATTGATATAATGGTTGTCCATCTTCATTAAACTGACCTTCCTTCTCTAGTAGAAATATGGGAGTATTACAGGGTGAATTCCTTTTTAAATAATCTCTAGTTTTCCTAATTTTTTTATTAGGTTTATTGGAGTGACATTGGTTAATAAAATTTTATATGTTTCAAGAATACAATTCAATAACATGTCATATATATTACACTGAATGTTTACCACCCAAAGTCAAATCTCCTTATGTAATCATATATAATTAAGATGAATTTCTATTTTATCTTTTCTAGATATGATCATCAATTTACCTTTGATATTTTATAAAAATAATTCTCCCCAAAATAAGTTTTATCAAGATGCAAAAGCTTTGGCATTGAGAGAGATCATAAAATAGTTTTAAAACTGCTTTATGTTAATAGTATTTACCCTACAGAAAAGTTTAGGCTTCATTTACAGTGTGCAACCATTCAAAACAGCACAACTTTGCTAGGCTATTAAAGTAATCATCCAATTTAAGAACATATTACTCTGAAGACACCATCTGGCATAATACAGAATCTAGAGGGCAGGACTGGTTTTACTATGAATTTTTAGAGAAAGTATAAAATAACATGGATAATCTGTTAAATAGTCCTGTATAATATTAAAAGTTATCACAAGACCAGGAAGTAAAGCAGGCACATAAGTACATTAAAGGATATTTCTTCTTTTTTATTAGAAACTCATTCTAAAGCTGTGTTTAAAGAGATCATATGTTTAAGTGAAATACAATAGCAATTTTTTAAATCTCCATTTTCTGACACATATCACATACTTAGCGACATATCCATAGATTTCACTGCGATTGGCATTTGAGGATACTCTCCAAATGGAAGAGAAAGGGAACAGAATGTAGCACTCCAAAATATGCCTCTTCAGCATAAGGATTGTCTTGAACTGGTTATTTTTTAAGAAACAGCAGACACAGGAGGAGCTCTGAAAACCCAGTAGAAGTTACCTTTTTGTAAGAAAAATTTACATTTACTATTAGGGAAATCTCCTTTTGTAAGGGTGTCTCCCTTCCTGTACCAGGAAAAGAAGGATGACCAAATCTCTAGAAACTCTTTATCAATGGAAAACTCATGGACTTAAATCTGTATAACAATTATATCCTTTTTTATGGTGCTTTCCAGATACTTTCCATTAACTCCCCCCACCTCACCCCCCAACATAATCTTCTGTCTTTACCTGGAGATGGTATTTAATGTGATGGCTTGGGCCACTTAGGGGAGTATACTGGAGGTATACATGTTATTCATTGTTTTTTTCCTGTTAAGCTGTCTTTTATTATGTGAGGCGGAGGGGGAGGATTGTCTCAGCCAAGAACCTAAAAGAGTTAAGGAAAAAAATTACCCCCCCCCCCACAGGAGAAGTAGTTATTACATAGGTCAATATTATCATAAAGTGATTTGCAAAAAATATTTAAAGTTATAACTTGTCTGTAAAGAAGAAATTAAAACAGATATACTTTGATTCAAAGTTCATTTTACATAGACCATAAAAGTTACTTTAGGCATTATATAGCTACAAATATTGAGATTAATTATCTTGGAAGGATATCGGTCTCTTTATTTTATTGACATAGTGTTATTAAACCCCAATATTTGAGTGTCTCTGCCTGTGTGCACTGGCTGAAAGAGATGCATGGACAGGAGTTTGCAGTATAGAAAAGAAAATAGCTTAATATTGAATTGGCCAATCCTGAAGTGCAGGAAGCTAATACTCTCAAAGACCTGATGCCCCTATGGCATATAAGATACAGATTATTTAGGGTAAGATCAGGAGACACCATTAGTTAGGGGTTTGGATTGTGTTG
>NW_011888783.1:7732239-7741072 GCF_000151845.1 Pteropus vampyrus | reverse complement strand
CATATATAATTAAGATGAATTTCTATTTTATCTTTTCTAGATATGATCATCAATTTACCTTTGATATTTTATAAAAATAATTCTCCCCAAAATAAGTTTTATCAAGATGCAAAAGCTTTGGCATTGAGAGAGATCATAAAATAGTTTTAAAACTGCTTTATGTTAATAGTATTTACCCTACAGAAAAGTTTAGGCTTCATTTACAGTGTGCAACCATTCAAAACAGCACAACTTTGCTAGGCTATTAAAGTAATCATCCAATTTAAGAACATATTACTCTGAAGACACCATCTGGCATAATACAGAATCTAGAGGGCAGGACTGGTTTTACTATGAATTTTTAGAGAAAGTATAAAATAACATGGATAATCTGTTAAATAGTCCTGTATAATATTAAAAGTTATCACAAGACCAGGAAGTAAAGCAGGCACATAAGTACATTAAAGGATATTTCTTCTTTTTTATTAGAAACTCATTCTAAAGCTGTGTTTAAAGAGATCATATGTTTAAGTGAAATACAATAGCAATTTTTTAAATCTCCATTTTCTGACACATATCACATACTTAGCAACATATCCATAGATTTCACTGCGATTGGCATTTGAGGATACTCTCCAAATGGAAGAGAAAGGGAACAGAATGTAGCACTCCAAAATATGCCTCTTCAGCATAAGGATTGTCTTGAACTGGTTATTTTTTAAGAAACAGCAGACACAGGAGGAGCTCTGAAAACCCAGTAGAAGTTACCTTTTTGTAAGAAAAATTTACACTTACTATTAGGGAAATCTCCTTTTGTAAGGGTGTCTCCCTTCCTGTACCAGGAAAAGGAGGATGACCAAATCTCTAGAAACTCTTAATCAGTGGAAAACTCATGGACTTAAATCTGTATAACAATTATATCCTTTTTTATGGTGCTTTCCAGATACTTTCCATTAACTCCCCCCACCTCACCCCACAACATAATCTTCTGTCTTTACCTGGAGATGGTATTTAACGTGATGGCTTGGGCCACTTAGGAGAGTATACTGGAGGTATACATGTTATTCATTGTTTTTTTCCTGTTAAGCTGTCTTTTATTATGTGAGGCGGAGGGGGAGGATTGTCTCAGCCAAGAACCTAAAAGGGTTAAGGAAAAAAATTACCCCCCACAGGAGAAGTAGTTATTACATAGGTCAATATTATCATAAAGTGATTTGCAAAAAATATTTAAAGTTATAACTTGTCTGTAAAGAAGAAATTAAAACAGATATACTTTGATTCAAAGTTCATTTTACATAGACCATAAAAGTTACTTTAGGCATCATATAGCTACAAATATTGAGATTAATTATCTTGGAAGGATATCGGTCTCTTTATTTTATTGACATAGTGTTATTAAACCCCAATATTTGAGTATCTCTGCCTGTGTGCACTGGCTGAAAGAGATGCATGGACAGGAGTTTGCAGTATAGAAAAGAAAATAGCTTAATATTGAATTGGCCAATCCTGAAGTGCAGGAAGCTAATACTCTCAAAGACCTGATGCCCCTATGGCATATAAGATACAGATTATTTAGGGTAAGATCAGGAGACACCATTAGTTAGGGGTTTGGATTGTGTTGGGAATTTATTGGTTGGAGGTGAGGTAAGGGTAATAAACCATGTCTTCAGGTCTTGAAGACAGCTCTGAGGTCTCCTCTGGTATCCCTCTGTCTGGTTTCATAGAAAAGTAGCCAGAGAGTCATTCTACCTTAAAGCTCAGGAGCTGGAACATAACTTAAGTCAAGATATTATCATTAGCCTGCCAGAGGTCCAAATCTTGTGTGTGTACCATTAGTCAGGTCTGGGCTACTGTCTTCTGCTGCCTTAGGGGAAAGGTTGGGTCTATGAGGGATGGAGAGAGAGAGAGGGAGAGACAGGAAGAGAAATGATTTCTAAAGCTATAGTCACTAATCAAATCAAAATCGTAAAGACTCTCGGTTCTAGTAATATACCTCTCGACATTATGCTTTAGCATTTTGATTTGAAATTGTAAAATACACGATATACTTTAATGAAGATATTTCTTTACATAAGTTATTTACTTTAAATACATCTTGCTTATTGCTTTCAGCTTACATATTACTCTGTTAAATGTACATTTTGATCACTATGAAAACAACAACTGCCTTCCATACGGTGAAGTGGCAATATTGTACAATGCATAGCAAAACTGCAGTGATTAGCAATAACACTTGCAGTGTTTCCAAGAATATTTTTGTCACTAGGTTAGCTTGTAATGGTCTAGAAATTCGAGGATTTCTATATTAAAGAAATTATTTGTTTTGCTTTTGTTCAAATATTTGTAAATGAAAGATCAAATGGGTAGATGATACATGATGGAAGGAAGGAAGGAAGGGAGGGAGGGAGGGAGGAAGGAAGGAAGGAAGGAAGGAAGGAAGGAAGGAAGGAAGGAAGAAAGGAAGGAAGGAGGGAAGGAAGGAAGGAGAGAGAGAGTGTGAGAGAGAGAGAAAAAAGAAAGAAAAAGAAAAAGAAAGAAAGAAAGAAAGAAAGAAAGAAAGAAAGAAAGAAAGAAAGAAAGAAAGAAAGAAAGAAAGAAAGAAAGAAAGAAAGAAAAGAAAGAAAGAAAGAAAGAAAGAAAGAAAGAAAGAAAGAAAGAAAGAAAGAAAGAAAGAAAGAAAGAAAGAAAGAAAGAAAAAGAAAGAAAGAAGTGACAAATGGTAGATGATTGATTTTAAAAGTCTGTTTTATTCTGCAAAATCTTTAATTGGCATACTTAAAATGTTTTGAAAATGAACATAAATCACTGTGTAGTTTTTAGAAATTGACAAAACCCTTTTATAATGTTGAACTTATGAGGTTCAACATATCTGTGGCAGTAGTGTTATATTACTTATAATGTATCGTTTATTCTTCTTTTCTTCAAACTCAACAATTATACGCAAAGTAATTTTTTGATAAACTACGTACCAGGAAAAGGCTGTTATAATCTTTCCTTAAGCAGCTTGTGATAAAACAAACAAATTAATAAAATTATATGCATAAATTCTTAAAAGATGGAATAAGAAATTACTTAGAATTACATTTACTATCTAGGAAGTAAATAAAGTATAAAGAATATATGCATATAATGGTATATGTGCATTTACTTGAATTTTAAGTGGAGAACAAATATAGTTGCTGCAATTTAAAATAATACTTATGAGTTTTAAATTACAGTAGTTCCCCTAGAAAGTAGAAGGAGGGCATTCTGGATGTGATAGGACTTCTTAATAGAATTCAGGCAAATAATCAGAGAATCTCCCAATACAGTACTACACAGAAGCAAGAGAAAACTTAGGATATTTGTTAAATAAAATTTCCTGGGAAACAACTCAACTCAAAAAAAAAGAAATACTAATGCTGATATTGGTCAATCAAGTTAACAGTCACTGTGTCATTCAACAAACTCTTGCTAAATACATACCTGGTACAGATTCTATAAATATGAATAAAAAGCAATTCCACTCCTAATGGAGCTCGCTATCTATTCATCAAGAAGGAATGTAAATAAATGAATTACAATATAATTTGAGCAGTATTGAGAAAATGTATCTAGTATAGTGACAGACAAGATAAAAAAGGGGTGGAAGAATCAACAAGAGTTTGTCAGGCATATAGGAAAGTAATTTTACAAGTAAGGATATCAATATTTGAAAAAGGTGAGAGAAAAAAAGTAGTGTAGTGGCTTTAGGGCACTAGGCTAAAGCCTAAATTATAAGATAAAAGTAATGTGAAACAGTCTCATTTCTCTTTTATGTAGAGAATTTAAAAATTTTTATTGAATACACAGAGATTCTTAGGGACCTTTAGAATTTTTTAAGAATTAAAACTTTCATCACCAATCATACTGTGGTTAGCTGCTAAGACTTTGGAATCAGACAGTTTTGCATTTCAGTCCTAGCTTTGCCTGTTAAAAATAGAGTGACCTTTAGAAAATTTTTAGCTTTACTAATTTCACTTTTGTCTTCTATAAATGGGAATAACAGTACTTACCTGTAAAGCTGCTGTAAGTGTACATAAAATGTGCCACTGGAGTATGTAAGAATTGATAAATGTTATAAACTGGAGTATGTAAGAACTGATAAATGTTATAACTATTATCTTATTAGCATTATTGGGAAAATATTGAAGACAATTCTATGTCTGCAAGTTTCAGTATTATCTTATTTATTCTTTAATAAAACTTAAGTATACTGTGTTTATCATTGTGTATAATAGAATTTTTCTTACAAGGAGAGTAAAATGAATATAAATCTAATATGACTCTGACATCAATTTGAGAAAATTTATCCTACCTCCAATCATAATCTTCCACTGCCCAACAGTTTTTAATGAGAATTTTTGGAAACTTTTTTACTTTTATATATTTTTAGATTCGGAGGAAGATGCAAAAATAGTACAGAGAGTTTCTGTGTACCTTCACCCATTTTTGCTCATTTGTTGTATCTCATAACCATGATCCAATATTAAAATCATAATATGACAAAGACAAAGATATAAAGGATATGTAAGTTCTATGTCATTTTACCACATGGGTGTGTGTAACCACCACCATAATCAATATACAGTATTATTACATCACCAAAGTGTCTCTCTCATGCTACTCCTTTATAGTCACATCAACCTTCTCCTTCACCCACCATCCCTAATCCCTGGCAACCAGTAATATGTTTTCCATCTCTATAATGTATTTCAAGATGTTATATAAGTAAAATCATATATTACATTCACATAACCATAGATGACCTTTTGATATTATTTGTTTCATTAAGCATAATGTCTCTGAGATCTGTTGAAGTGGTTGCTGTTTATCAATAGTTAGTTGTTTTCTTTGCTGAGTAGTATTCCTTAGTATGGATATGCTACAGTTCACTTGACTATTCACCTATAGTAGGGCATTTTGATTGTTTCCAGTTTGGGGGCTATCACAATGAAACTGCTATAAACAATCATACACATATTTTTATGTGAACATGTTTTCATTTCTTTGTATAAATGCCCAGAAGTACAATTGCTAGGTTTTATAAAATGTATATTTTTAGAGTTTTAAGAATTTGTGAAACCATTTTCCAGAATGTTTGTATTATTTTATATTCTCACCAGCAATATGTGAGAGTTTTTCCACATCCTCACCAATATTTGATAATGGTCATCATTGTTTTATTTTAGCTGTTCTAGTAGATGTTGTTTACTTATACTTCATTGTGATCTTAAGTTATTTTACATCAAAAGAAAATATTCATTTTCATAGAAACTGATTTCTAAATAGGTAAGAAATGTTTTTTTTTTTTTAATATCGAATTGACATTTGTGAAAAAGAGATAATTTTCCTATGAGTATTCGTACAACTGAAGAAATAGGATGGAAAAAAGATGTAGACTGAAACCAAATTTTTTGGAACATTTTTAAGGAACATTCCATATTACCAGGAAAAAATAGTTTTATCAGTAGGTCTCAAAAAATAGCAATAAAAAAAAGAACTTATCTCACTTATATATGAATTGAAAAAGTCGAATACATAGAAGCAGACAGTAAAATGGTGGTTACCAGGGGCAGGGATGTGAGGGAAATAGAGAAATGTTGGTTAAAGGATACAAAGTCGCAGTTACATAGAATAAATAAATATAGAGATCTAATGTACACCGTGATGACTATAGTTAATAATACTGTAGTAGATACTGGAAGTTTGCTAAGAGAATAGATATCAGGTGCTCTCACCATGCACAAAAATGGTAACTATGTGAAAAAAATGGATATGTTAATTAGCTTGACAGTAGTAATCATTTCACTATGTATATGTATACCAAATAATTATGTCAAACACTTTAAATATACAATTTTTATTAAAAAATAATGATAATAAATCACATCAGTTATCTCCTGCTTCACTGTCTGCAGAATAATTGTTTTAATATAAAATGTGTTAATATAATAGCAGAAATAGAGTAAAACTCAGAATTTAGGTTCTTTAGCATTACTAACATTGAAGAATAATGTGGAACTGGAAAATAGTTTCCTTGGTAATTTCACCAAAGCAAATCTTATGTATAACTGAAATAGCACAGAAAAACATAACATTTCCTTTGCATTTTCTTAAAAGGAACTTTATTTTTTTTTCCAGAACATATGTTAGCATTTCATCTAAGGTCTTCTTAAAAATGCCCTGGCATTTCTGCTTGTCTGAATAGAACTTTACTACTTCACACATCTTGAGCATTATAAAAAAACGCATTAACCTTTCTAACAGAGCTTGATATAACACAGAAGATGTATTTTTCCAGGAGAATGTATTATTCATTAAGTAAATAATAGAAGCAATATGAAAGAATTGTCTGAGTACTAAAATTTAATCAAAGCAATTAAAGTTAAAGGTGTTAATATATTGCTAGACTTAAAGTCATTAAGTATCAAGCTTTTCCTTCGGGAATGAAATAGACTCCTACTTCAGGTATTCATCTGAACTTTTAATATGTCTCATCATTTTTGTACTAACCCATGATGCTGAATTTATTCCAAGTACTCGTACATAAGATACTGTGAAATTTATATTATTCTTTCTTTGTGTCTATAAATGATGAATCATTTTAACTATTTTAATAAATCTTTATAGATTGGCTATAATATATACCAAAGGAGATATTTTATACATAAATAGAAATAATTTTATATGCCATAACATTAATAATTATCAGGAAAAATTATTACATGCAATGTTTTATGATATAGTGGATACTCGAATGCCAAATGCTATTTATGTAGTTACAACTACTATTACTTATAGTCAAATATGATGAAAAGAGTTATCAGTTTATGAACATCTACAATGTGTCATATCCCACACTAGATACTTTACATTCAAAATCTCATTTGGTATTTTTATTATTGACATTTGCAAATGAAACCAAGAAAATAACTAGCCCAAGAACATAAAACTAGTAAATAGGAAACACAATCTGTGAATTGAGAATATATTAAAAACAAACTTGGGCGGTCATCAGCTGTGGACAACAAATGCTATGACAGGAAAAAAACAGTATATAGCAGTCAAAATACTCATTCCTGAAGTATGCTGATTGAGTAAAGCTTTTGAATAGAGTGCTCAAATGACATATTTAGTAGTTTTAAAAAAGATAAAATTAGAAAGTATGTATGCTCTTCTTATGGATGGGAAATACATGATACAGGAAATCACCAGAAATATAAATAGCAATTTTTTTCTGTACCTAATATAAACAGATATCTATAAAGCAAATATTAATAAAATATTATGTGGGAATACACGAATTTTAAGCTGATCTCCCATTTTAAGCACTGCCATAATTGGATGCTTTAATTACAATGAAAGGGAAAACTCAAATCACTAAATGATAGAGGTCGGTCAATTCGTATTAATGCTTCTATGCACTATCAAACAAATTCCTAGTAATAGTCAGGAAATATCTATTCTGTTTTCCAACTTTAAGCCTATGATGTCAGAATGGGGAATTAAGAAAGTGCAGACTGCTTGTTCCCTGCCCATTTGTAGCTGTAGGATGGGCTCCATGACTGCCTGGATTTTCTGGTTAGACTTCCTGGTTGGGTGGAACTGGGTACTATAAAATCATTATGTTATATATCTTAAGCATACATAGTGTTGTATATCAGTTATATCTCAATAAAGCTGTCATTGTAGAAAATGCAATCTGATATGAGATATAAATATCCTGGAAGGTGGGACATGTACTAGATCCTGAGTAAAAGTTTGGCTGACTGATTACATAGGACTTTTCTCAGTTCTGATGCTTGGTCTCCCCTCAGACTGATTCCAACTCATGCATATGCTCTTTGATTTCTAGGCTACACCTTCAGCTCTTTCTGATTGCTTACATGATGAAAAACATAGCATTCAGATGTAATCATGACCTCATGAATTTCTCAAGATAGTAAGGGGTATAATCTTGCCAGCTGCCCTTTCTTGATAATATTTTTATTTGATATTTTATCCTTGCTACATTTAAATTTGAAATTACCATTCTTTTATGAAAATATTTTATAAAATAATATTCTTTTATAGAATGTTCTTAGTGTTATACTTAGTATAAGTAATATATATATGTTACGTAATAAGTATATAGTACATATTAAGTGTGCTGATACTATTATTGTAGTATAAGTGATAATACTTAGTATTCTGGTATTTTTAACTCAATATTGTGTAATTTGTTTTCTAATGATATGTTTTTATTATTTAGAAATCATAAGTTCTCTCTCTTCCCGTCTAATATTTAGACCCCTATTTCTTTTTGCTTTTCCATATAGTGATGGCTAAAACCCCCAGTATTATATTGAAGAGTCGAGGTGTTAATGAACATCTTCGTCTTTTAAAGAGGATGATTAAACATTTGTTCATTAAGCTTAAGATCTGTTACAGGTTTTGGTCTTTTATCAAATTAAGAAAAGCCCCATTTACCACTAGTTAGCTATCTTTTTAAATCATAAAATACTAAACTCTGTCATATAAATTATAACAATGATGAAATGTATGTGTTTTCTTCTTTAATCTAGGAATGTTGTGAATTACAATGATAGTTATTTCTGATTTAGAACCATATGCTGTATTTTAAGACATTTTTATATGATCATTGCTAATAACTCTCCAAATCAAAATAAATAAATTAATATATGCATTGATTGCCCTCGTGTAGACCTTAATTTAATTAATAAATTAATAATATGTCCACTGTTCTTTCTAATGTTTATTTCAAATTTTATTGGTCCCTACCATACGTAAGAACTCAGGTGTAGTAGATATTCACTCACATAACCTGGGCTTT
>NW_011888783.1:7730415-7732189 GCF_000151845.1 Pteropus vampyrus | reverse complement strand
TAAGAACTCAGGTGTAGTAGATATTCACTCACATAACCTGGGCTTTCAGTGTGTAAAGTCCATTTGTTTATCCTAGGTGAATGAACTCTTTGATCTGAATAAGTATTGACTGGATAAGTGACTAGAATTGTTTTTGAGAAAAACAAATATATTTTCTCAAAAACAAGAAAATTAGATCCAAAGAGAAATGAAAGGCAATGAAGTAAATGTTAGAAAGGAAAACAAAACAAAACAAAACAAAACAAAACAAAACAAGCAATAGACATTAGTGGCAAAGAAATAAAAGAAGGATAAAATGAGCTTCGAGATTTTGATGGATGAGCATTACTTAGGATGAAGACTCTAAATGTATAACTTTGGAGTTATCTTCCTAGGTTGCCCACATTCCGGAGCAAGTGGTTGTAACACTTTTTACAAACTATAGCAAACGGAAAATTCATGGACTATGTTGACATTAAATTATCTCCGATGTCCTTCTATAGGTAAATTAGATTGTCTAAGGGTAATTAAATGGTTAACCTACTAAGGCATTGTGGCATTGTAGTAAAACAGAACATACTTTGTTTTATATCCCTTCACCAACATAGCATTAATGTATTCTTTTTAGTCCTTTTACTGCATTCATTTTCCTCTGTGTATCTAAAAGATTCCAAGGACCCCACCTCTGGCAAGTTCCCCAAAGAATTATCAAAATAACAAGAGGCGTTCAAGAAGAGATTCAGTCTAAGGCTCCAATGTAACTAGAACGTTATTTGTCCATAGAAAAGTTAGCAAACACAATGTGAGAACAGTGTGATAAAAAATAAATTAATTAATTAAAGCAACACTTAAAAAATTACTATGGATAAAAGAGCTGAGTCTGTTACAAATGTATATGTTTTGCAGATATAACATAAAGAGAAAATTTCTACAAAGAACAATGAAAACAATTATTAATTAAAATTCAATTAGCACTGTTATCAAAGCACCAATTTATTTATTATCTTTAATTTGGAGGTACATTAATGAAAATTAGCAAATAAATATGTGTCTGAAATTTTACACATGATTCTGCAATTTGATTATAGAATAAACAATAGGAATTTTGATCTAATAAACTTTATTGAGTCAAGTAGACTCAAAGCTTAAGATCTTATTTTAGCTAACATGATGAATATGGAAAATAGTCATATGAACAGAAAATGAAAGTTTTTTTTATCACTTTAATTAGGTTTATTTGGTCCTTGATTATATATACTACTTCTATAATTAATTATACGGTCAGAGACAAAATGACCATTTCTTCATTCAAATAAGAATAACAATTTATTCAAATAAGAATAACAATTTATTCTGTACTGTAATTATACACTGATCTGAAAGGCTTAGATACTAAGAACAGTCACAATTAATTGTCTTATGTTGTGAGATTGCAAATTAGATATACTATTTCATTGCTGTTCTTTGCACCAGCATTGCCAAATATAGAAATACAATAGCCGCTTCCCACCATTCAATGTCCCAATACTTCATCTCTCCTACTTTACAAACTTTGCATGTTTTAGCATCTTTGTCTCTGTGTGTGTGCCTCAATCTTTTTTAAGTCAAACATAATCAGATAATCACTGTCAGAATGAATAACATTAGAGCCAGTGAAAACATTATCTGGCATCCATTGCCATATTCAGATATAGTTTTCCTTAGAAAATTAACTCAGTTGCCGAATTAGTTAAAATAGGAGATAAAAGACAATTCTCTTCTAAGATATTACTCGTTATTTTTATATTTTAGCCAA
>NW_011888783.1:7717081-7729805 GCF_000151845.1 Pteropus vampyrus | reverse complement strand
AAATTAGGAAACAATCTACAATACCATTTTCACTTCCGACACCAATTACAAATCAGGGATTCCCAAGACCACCACTTCTTTCACAAAATGCAACTTTGGATTTCCAAGACTACCCTCAATTTTGATATTTTGCTGAAAAGTCTTGCTGAACTCACTGAAAGCTTTTATACTCACAGTTATAGTTTACTTCAGTGAGAGGATACAGATTAAAAATCATCTGTATATATGTATGAGACTTTCTAGGAAAGTAACATGTGCACACAGAGTTCCCAGTGGTCCTCTACGACTAGTGTCTTGGACAATGATAACTTTCCCCGCAGTGATGTTTGACAATGTTTACAGGATACAGACAACCGGATACCTCTCTGGAGCCTTTGTGTCCTGACTCTTTACTGGGGCTTTGTCATTTAAACATGATTGACTACCAATGTGGCTAGCTTCAGTCTCCAGCCCCTGTGGAGGTTAAACCAATACTGCCAGACCCAAAGCCTCTAGCATAAATTTCATCATTAGCAGGGCCACAGGCCACTAGCTAAACAAAGATACTTGTCAGGCAAAACTTTCCAAGAATTTCGAGATTACCTCCCAGGAGCTGAAGACATAGGCCAGATCTTTCTTTGGGCAAGGATAATTCTTTACTATACACTATTGAAGCTCTGAATGCTAATCTCAGTATTCCAAATGGAAATTCAAATATATGGACAAAACTAGAGGTAGTAATTGCAGCTACCCATTATGCAAAATAGTTAATAGTATATTGTTTATTATAGATTTTGCATTGAGGTAAACTGATAATTTTTTAAGAAGCAAAATATTAACTGTGCATTAAAATAGCTTCTGTTTTGATATACAACTAACTAGAATTTTATTTGCCCTCTGGTTAGAAAGACAAATTATAGATTAGCAATACAGTTGCCATTTTGTGATTGTTTCTAATAAAGCTTTTAGCATTTTAATTTAATGTTGTCTAATCTCAATGTTTTTCGTCTATGTTGACTTTTAGATATTGATTTTTATCAATAAGATGCAGTGTGCTCTTAAAAAGCAGCAGTATTGGCATAAATGCAAAGTACTAATTTACATATCATTTTGAAAGGAGTAACATTTCTTTTTAATCATTTAGTCTTAGATATGGTGTGTAACTATACAACAAGTATTTTTGTGCATTCATTTTAATCATTATGATAATAAGCTTAAAGATATAAAAGCTGTTCTATTTCTTATTCTACATTGTTAAACCTGTGCAAGTGTTTCAATTACCATAATTTTGAAAAATTTCATGGCTTAAAATTCTAAGGTAATATATTCCCTTTCTTGTATTCAATTTCATTTTTTGTATTCAGTCTAAAATACCTGACAGCTGCCTTTGAATATGTTTTGCAGGTATTTGAAAAGAGTAAAGTGTAGGGTAGTTCTGAAAAAAGGCTAGAACAAAGTTGATTCTGACAACCTATCAGATAATAAAAAAGAAAAAGATATTTTTGTGTATTACATGGTACTTTGATAAAAATAGCATAAATCTGAAGTAAAACTACTTTGTATTTTAAGATTTTTTTTTTTTTTTCATATTCAGTTTAACTGTCTCTGAATGTGCTTGGTAACTACTTGGCCAGTAAACATTTATATAAATTTATTGATCAAAATATATTAGGTCCTAGAAATCTACTGGTAAAAAGTGTAGATATATTTCCCAACTTGTAGAGTTTAAAAGTCTAATAGGAGGATATCTTAAACAACCTAGTGAAAGTGAGCCATATTGTATAAAAATTAAAAAAAAATTCTATAACTACCAGCTTTAGATTTATGGAATGCAAGTATATCAATATTGAGTCTTTTTTTGTTTAAAAGCATTTCTCTTTCAGGCACTGACAATTTCTGGTACTTATCTTTGCCATCCAGTTTGAAGCGATGAACTATGATTGGCAGATGTTTTAGTCTCATTCACTAATAAACACCAAACGTTAACATGACCTAAGTAGAACTTTATATCTGTCTCTTTCTCTGCTCCAGGATTACTAGAGTTAAATGTTTTCTAATCTCTAGCCCAGTAAGCAGCACCATTATCCACACAATTTTTCAAGTCTAAAATCTATAAATTAGTCTTTTTTATTTATCTTTTAAAAAATTAAATTAAATTTATTGAGAGAAAAGGAGGTCAAATATAAGTTATACTTAATTCTTCTCTTTCCATCATTGAACATACCCAATGAACCAGCAAGTTTTCCTGAAATCATCTATTTTCCCTATTTGTCTCTAACAGAAATGGTGTTCCTGACTTACTTTTCTATATTTTTCACAGACAATGTCTCTTTGAACATTGGTTGCTTAGGCATTAGTTTTGATCTATGGAAATAATTACAATCTAGATTCTTTCTTGGGGATGTCCATTATCTTATTATGTTTTCTTGGAGTACAATAATATTTGAAATAGATTAAAAAAAAAAAAGACATGTTAAAATAAAAGCGAAGAAACTTTAAAATTCAACATGAAATGGCCATGGCACCCTGAGCAAGCCTGATCCTGTTTGATCTTGGAAGCTAAGCAGGGTTGGGCTTGGTTAGTATTTGGATGGGAGACCACCTAGGAAGACTAGGTGCTGCAGGAGTAAAAAATAAAAAAAATAAGGGCTTATAACCTTACAAGGTCCTTGTAATCTGTGAGGGCAACCATTTAATAGACTCAATAAATACCAAAATTTTAAAAAGAAATGTGTCACAATTTTGAATTTGTGTACATAATACTAAATTATTAAATATTTATAGCTAAATATTATATATTTATATATGTTAAATAAAAATTAAATGAGAGAAATGAGACTTTCAATCCATAAAATAATAATATTAATTTAACAATGGCATATTATGTGTGTATCTCTCCTTAACTTATTTTTATTTATATTTCTTCTAATTTCTAGTAGGATAAAAAAGGAGAAGAATGCTGAGGAACAATAGTAATAACACTTGAAAGGAGCATAAATTATAAATATAAGATGAAGGAAATTTAGTATCATAAGAAATAACTAGCTACCTGGAGAATCCTATGAAGTAATTAGCTACCTGGGGAATCCTATAAGTAATGTGTGGTCATCATTATGTATTAGATCTGGAATGCACCAAGAACATAAATGGCCATGGCGAAATAGTCCCGATGGAACTCAGCTGCCAATACTAGTTTCAAATTTATCTAGTAATATATAATTATAAACAAATATTATAGTGAATCCATTTAATGATATTTTAAATATTAACTTGTTAATGGGCAAAAATAACATAAGAAGTGAACAACTTCTTTATTTCAGCTTTACCTAGTCATGTGAGCCTAAACAAATATCTTTTCCTCTCTGGTCTTTATTTTCTTTATTTACTATTTAGGACCAGACATATCTTCTCTGTATAGTTCACAGATTATTATAAGGACCAAAACCAACACATTCAAATTAATTTTACTAAATATAATGCAAATCCAAATGTAAAATATTATTATAGAACATTTTCAAACACAGTAATATGGTTTCCTCAGAAAAGGACTAACAACCCAAGTAAACATACATAGTTTATAAGTATGTATAAAATTTAGTTAAGTAAGTACAAATACAAAACCAACGCTTTAGTCGCAACATTACCTATCCACCAAAGAAAGGCTCATATGTATATAGACACAATTATGTTCTGATAATCAACTCCCGGTTATTTTTTATTAAGTGGATTTTTTCTTATATAATCCCAGGCTTAAATAATCATCTGGAAGAAGAAAAATTAAATTGTTAATAGCTAATCAATACAGTCAGAAAACTCTGGTTTATAATCATGTGTTTGCTATTTGGTTTTTGATTGTAGACAAGTTATTTGCAAATATATTCAATAAAGATAAAACGTATTTTTTCTGCATTGTTGTTTTGAGTTACATAAATTTTTATGTAACATTTTATGTCGCTTCATGTGTCTGCTGCATAAAAACATGCTTAGTATATTATAACTGTTTTTTATGCCATTATAGTGCAAAATAGAGATAACATGTAAGATGCCTAGTATTTTCTCAAAAAATAATAGCTATTGATATTATATTACTATAGAATGTAAACCTATCCAATCTGAAATCATGCCCTAGATTAGAAGAAAAAGTAACCTTGATCCAAATGTTGAGACTGGGGCAATCACATGGATGGATAGTGCATAAATAATAAATTTTGCTGTATCAATTACTGTGAACAATAGCTAGAATTCTCAGTATGAAGAGCAATTTGAAGATTCAATATTTTTTTCAAAAACTAGTATTTACTTGTTTTAATATTAAGTCAATGTTCTACTGACATGTTTTTCAAGAATGTAATTATCGCTTTCCCTTAGGGATCATATTTAAACAAAATTATTTCTGTTGTGATATTAAGTAAAAAAGCCTAAGTCTTACATGAGAAAAAATTTCTCCTCCAACCAAACATACAAACAGAACATAAACTCATGCATATTTAATTTACTTCTCTAGGTTTTAGCAAATATCCCATTGTTAGAATACTTGATTTACTTAGCACAGATCTGGAGCCAACATCAGAAACAACAACAAAAATTATTTGGATTATAACTTTTCATGGGCAATATCATGTCTTGACCATGTTTTTTCTTATCTCTTAGCATTATGCTTAGGACAGAGTAGATAATGGATTATGTTTATTAAATAAATCATAACAAGGAAGAATATCATTTTATTTCATAAAATATCAAATGGCATATGAATTATTCAAAGTATATATATATTAAGTATTTTTTTCTGTCACAAATAAAAGAAACTAACATTATTAAATGAAAGTTTTGTTCTCATGCTTTGTGAATCAGTTTTTTCCCAGTAAAGATCATGAATCATAAAAGGTATATTTTTGATGAATTAACTTGAAATGAAAAAGGTTTTCATTTTATTTTAGAGAAGCCCAGAAAAGATTACATGGTTACCGAAAGCTTACCTGAGTATACCAAAATCCCTCTCTCCGAATGACACAGGAATCTTTTTTATAGCCTTAAATATATTTCAGTACCTTTCCTTTTTAGTTAGTAATTTTTTAAAGCTAGTTCAATAAACTTTGTAAAATTTAGTTAGATTTTTCAGAGTGGAAAAGTTATACTGTCCAATCATTACTGTATGAATAATTAAACACATAAGAAACTAAGTAGAAATACTTATATATAATGTTTAAATAAAGAAATGACTTTTAAATGTGTGTTTTCAAAATAGGATAGTTTTCTCTTACCTTTTCAAACATTTAAACAAGCATATTCATGATATGTATTTAAATATATTTAGAATAACTTCTTATGTATGAAATAAGTTGACTGTACTTTTACACATTCAGTGAAAAACTTAATGGTCTTTTATCTAAAATAAGTAGAAATGGAAAAAAATGAAATTTATTTTTAAATAAGTTTAAGTTTAATATAATAAATTCTTGTTTGTTTAAGCACAAAATATTTCCATATCAGATGAGTGCCACTAGTTTACTTAATCTACAACTGCATTCTGCTCTTGTTATTAATATCTACATTAAAAAAGTATGTTCTATTTTAACAGGCTAATATATAAGTATAGCTCACAGTTTTAATTATTTATCACTAACCTTTGGAATAGATTAGATACTTTTTGGAAAGAAAAACTTAATTCTCTAATTTATGGATTTATGACATTTCTTATATTTCATTGGTTTCATAGGTTCTACTGAAGTTAAGTATCATTCAAATAAAACATATTGATTTTCCATGTATTTAGCTTTCACTTGAGATTTTCATTCAATGATTATATTAATACTAAATGACTCTTAGAGAAGATTTAAGATTCCATAAAAATGTAAAAAAAAGTTTATTCTCACAATTGTCAGTTTTATTAACTTTTTATAAAGATAATGAATATTTATATAATTATTTAGTTTTGAAATTATTTCTAATATATGATGATCCCTTAGAAAGTTCAATTTTGGGGATTACTGAAGTTACAGACTATATAGAATGGACTGCTTTGTTTATTAAATTTTATGTTATTTGTTTGTTATTGGTTTTTTCAGTTTTGTATTTTTATTTCCTAGATTATTGTTTTCCTAAATCAAATTTAATAATTTTCAACCTTATTTTGACAGAAATTCAGAAAGGGGGAAGATGCTTGAAGGTGATACTATTCAAAGACTTCATGAAGAAGTAGGTCTTAAGCTAACATATGGAGGAAGGATAAATTTTTATTCTTCTTCCTTGCTAAGTATTCTAGGAATGAAGTTGCCAAATTGTCAAATTAAAATAAAAGATACCCAGTTAAATTTGAATTGTAGATAAACACATTTGTTTAGTGTAAATATATCCCAAATATTGCATGGGCACACCTCACGCATACTACATCTATATTGATGTAGATCGATGTTGATATAGATTATCACTATATATATCAGATACATATATCTATATATGTAGAAATATTTTTAAGTGAAATTTAATTTATTATCCTGTATTTTATCTGGCAAACTTCTTGGGTCATAAGCTTGATTGGTTTAAGAATGTCTTCAGTCTCCATTATCATGTACTGTCCCCAAAATGTGGCCATGGCTTATGTAAGCAAAGTTAACTACTCCTCTGCTAAATGCTGAATAAACAGCTTTGATGAATATGGGACAGCTCAGTTGCAATGTTCTAACTTAGCATATTTATGCTTAGCAATGTATTTTATTCACTTATAGGCCAATATCAACCTGACTAAATGTGAGATTAAAAAATACCAATCCATGGAAAAGTTTATGATTGAAATATTTGTATTTATATCTGAACTCACATAGCCCTTTCATCACTTTTCCTCTTTCAAGTATCTAGTGCCTTCTTCATATCCATTGTTCCTTTTCACATCTGTCATTCATGGTCACTTATTCAGGGGTCTTTAGAAGAAATAAATTTTAAGGCATTCCTTAGATCCGCTTATTTATTTGTCTTATAAGTCTTATTTTCCCTTAGTGTATTATTATAGAAATTATGCCTTATTCATGGAAATGCCAGTAGCAGCAGATAAGAGCAGAAGTATCTCGGTATTCAAAAAAACCCTAGATTTACATTAGGACAAATTTGAAAGATGAGATGAACTTAGTCTTCGAGGTTGCCTTCTTCACACATGAAATGGCCCTTCCTTCTCTAGGGAATACAAACCATGATTTGTTATATTTGAGCACGTTCAATGGAGGTCTGAATTGGAAAATATTGTTGACACACTAGAAAATATCAAGGTTTCTCCTTGGGATTTTCAGTCAATTTTGGCCAACTTTCTGTGAACTGAATACTTGTCCCTGTCTAGTCCTCTCAGTAGCTCACTACAGCCTCGCTGAACTCTAGCAGTGCACCTAACTCTGCCTCTAAGGCAATAGTGTTCATATTTTATATTTCTCAGAATGTTTATTATTTTTCTTCTGTGTTCTCCACATATTTATGAGACTGTGGGATGAACCTTTATGCTTCGTATATTGTTTTTTTCTCCTTGAATTTAAATAGTAGATTTTAGGAGACAGTAAAAATGGATTCATTACTCTTGTAGTGTTCTTAAAATTATAATGAGAGACATAGTGCTGTGATTTATGAATTTATTGATAGATAGCTAGGATTTGTGGATAGAGTGAATCTTAACACACCTGATTCTTAGCAATGAATATTTTTAAAGCGCATATTAATGTAAAATAACCAATTCTTGATGTATTTGAAAAAGATTTGTGTACTGCCTCTGACTTTATTCTGTTAAAATGCATTCTTGATTAGTTGTTTTCTTCTGGAAAGGCCTATTATGCTTCAACAACCAGATATTTTTCTGAATTCTACTGTTAGAGAAGGAGAGATTATATTTGAAACAGCATGCTGTTCACTTAAATTTTGCATTATAAAAATATTTATATTCCCTTCATAGCATACACATAATTTATTTAACAATTAATAAAATATGAGTTTGTTTTATTGGATTTAACCCTTACAAAAAACAGTGGAAACCTAAACTCATTTTGACTATAGTCCCAGGCAAATATAGTTCTCATTCTTATGAGTATTCATTTCTTACTCCTGCCTTTTAATTGGACAGTTTTTCATACTATAATTTTTATTTCTTGATTGAAGCTGTATATTCATTATATAATTAAATATTTTGATAAATTTGCTTAAATTTTATATAATGACTATGTTTCTGTGATTATAATATTTCGAATCCACTTATATGGGATCAATGTACTTGTAGAACACTTTAATAGATACTCTTGTCTCTTAAGATATTTTAAAATTTTTATTTTGTGTATAAATTTCCCAAGTTTGTAGAGCAAATGTTCAATCATTTTTGAAAAGACAATATGATATTTTTACATGTAATAACTATAAAGGAGTGCTATGGATTATTTTATTTGTACATTTTAAAATAATCTTCAGAAAATGATTGAATGATCATTTAAAAGTATATATATATATACCTATGTATTTCTATATATATACACATATATGTATGCATGTATGTAAAATGTCTCTCTATATTTTTAACTTCCTGTTTTTGCTGAACACAATCTTCAATTTTTCTGCTTTTATAATTAATTTGTTGAACACCTGAGAAAACTAAGAAATTAAACAGCTTAATGCCATAAAATTTATGAATTTAGACTTCATTTCGGTCTTCGGTCTTTCTTAACAGTCTTTTTATGTAGGTTTAATGAAAACCTCTCCAGTTCCTTTTAAAATCTAGTCTAAACATCTAACAATCCTCAAGGCCCCTTCTAAATTTTTGCACTCTTGTCTTGCTCACATCTTTCTTTCTCTTTCATTACAGACTTTTTCAATTTTAGGAAATATACAATCCCATCATCTGAACACAAGTCTATAGTCTTAAATATTGGAAACACAGCTTCCTACTCTCATAATTCAGGGGAGAATCAGGAAAGTGATCTTCGGAGGATCATTGAAATTCATATCGATATCAACTCCAGGTTTTGTTCCCTGGATCAAAAGTAACTCTGAATCTTTGCACACAGTCTGTACTTTTCCCTTTCATGCATTATACAAATAGTAGTCACCAAGTCACCCCTTTAACACATCTAAATTCCTTCATCATTTTCTGCCTGAATAATTACAACAACCTCCACATTGATCTTTCTGGTTCCTTGACAGATCTGTTCCTCTCAAATCAGTAATTCATATTACTAATGATATCCTTTTGTATTTTATTTTTATTTATTTTAATTATAGTTTACATTCAATAGTTTCTATCCCATATATTAGTTTCAGGGGTACAGCATAGTGGTTAGACATTTATATAATTTATGAAGTGATCCCTACCAGTTACTCTGGTACCTGCCTGGTACTATATAGTTATTACAATATTATTGACTAAATTCTCTATGCTGTACTTTATATCTCCTTGACTATTTCATAACTACCAATTTGTTCTTCTTAATCCACTTTTTCACCCATCCTCTCACCCCCTCTTCCATTCATCAACTATCAGTTTGTTCTCTGTATCTTTGAGTCCATTTCTGTTTCATTTGTTCATTTATTTTGTTCTTTAAAATCCACATATAAGTGAGATCATATGGTATTTGCCTTTCTCTGTTTCATTTATTTCACTTAGTGCAATACCCTTTAGGTCCATCCATGTTGTTGCAAATTGTAAAATTTCATTCATTTTTATGGCCGAGTAATACTTTGTTGTATGTATATACCACATCTTCATCTAAATATCTGCTGAGGGGCATTTAGGTTGCTTCCATATCTTGGCTGTTGTAAATAATGCTGCAATGAACATAGGGGTGCATATATCTTTTTGAATTAGTGTTTTGATTTTTTTTGGATAAATACCCAGAATTGGAATTGCTGAGTGGTAAGGTAGTTCTTTCTATTTTTAATTTTTTGAGGAACTTCCATACTGTTTTCCATAGCGGCTGCACCAGTTTGCAATCTCACCAACAGCGCATGATGATTCCTACTTCTTCACATTCTCGCCAACACTTGTTTCTTTATTTATTGATAATTGCCATTCTGACAGGTATGAGGTGCTATCTCGTTATGGTTTTAATTTGCATTTCTCTGATGATTAATAATGTTGAGTATCTTTTGCTATGTCTATTGGCCATCTGTATTTCCTCTTTGGAAATACAGATGGCCAATTTTTTGATACAGATCCCATTTTTTAATTGGATCGTTTTAATTGGATTTAATTGGATTTTTTTAATTTTTTGATACAGATCCCATTTTTTAATTGGATCGTTTTAATTGGATTTTTTAATTTGATACAGATCCCATTTTTTAATTGGATCGTTAGGTTTTTTGTTTGTTTGTTTGTTTCATTCATTTTTTGGTGTTGAGTTGCATGAGTTCTTTATAAATTTTGGAAATTGACCCCTTATCGAATGTATCGTTGGTGATTATCTTCTCCCATTCAGTAGGTTATCTTTTCATTTTTTGATAGTTTCCTTAAACAATTTTTAGCATGATGTAGTCTCATTTATTTATTTATTTTTCTTTTGTTTCTCTTGCCCAAGGGGATATATCAGAAAAAAATATTACTAAGAGCAATGTCAGAGAGTTTACTGCTTATGTTTTCTTCTAGAAGTTTTATGGTTTGGAGTCTTACATTTAAGTCCTTAATCCATTTTGAATTTATTCTTGTATATGATGTAAAAAAGGTGGTCTATTTTCATTATTTTGCACATATCTGTCCCGTTTTCCCAACACCATTTATTAAATATACTGTCTTTACACCATTGCATATTTTTGCCTTCTTTGTCATAGATAAATTGACCATATAGACATAAATTTATTTCTGGGCTCTTTGATCTGTTCTAATTATCTATGTGCCATTTTTTATGGCAGTGCCATGCTGTTTTGATAACTATAGCTTATAGTATAGTTTAATATCAAGTATTGTGATACCTCCAACTTTGTTCTTCTTTCTCAAGACTGCTGTGGCTGTTTGGATTCTTTTGTGGCTCCATATATATTTTAGGATTATTTGCTCTTGTTTTATGAAAAATGCTATTGGTACTTTGATAGACGTTGCATTGATTCTCAGATTGCTTTGGGTAGTATGGACATTTTAATTATGTTAATTTTTCCTATCTATGAACACAGTATATGCTTCCATTTATTTGTATCTTCTTCAATTTCTTTCTTCAGTGTCTTAAAATTTTCCAAGTACAGGTCTTTTACCTCCTTGGTTAAATTTATTCTTAGATGCAATTGTAAATGGGATTGTTTTCTTTTTTTCTTTTTTTGATGCAATTGTAAGTGGGATTGTTTTCTTAATTTCCCATTCTGATAATTAGTTATTGTCTATGAAAATGCAATTTCTAAATATTAAATTTGTATCCTGTTACTTTACTGAATTCATTTATCAGTTCTAATAGTTTTTTTTTGGTGGACTCTTTAGAGTTCTCTATTTATCATATTACTTGTGATTTTTGACTGTAGTCTTTAAAGACCAGTTTATATTTTAGGCTTATATTTTTCTTTTTCTTTCTAAGTGTCCTTGGTATTTATGGATAATGGTGACGGTATGCAATCAAATGATTTAAAAGTTGTTATCAAATAAGATATTTGTCAGAGTCTGAAGAGTGAAACAAACTTAAAAAAATCAGCCTGTTCTGAAATTATCTGAAATTTGTATAAGAAAATGTTCTCCAGAAGTTGCCCTACTTATTCATTCATCCTTGCTTTGAGTTTCAGAGTGATTATTGATAAAGTTGGAAAAGAACAAAATAAACAAACAAAAAAATCTAACATAAGCAGAATGAATTTGCTGATCTCTTTAGAGCGTGAATAAACACATATGTAAGTCTCTTTCTGTTTGATATTTCCCTGGTTTTCTTGAAGGGAATTATACAAACAAAAACTTTTTGAACATTCCCTCTACTGTGTAGCTTTTTTTAAAAAAAGAAACTGATTGACTATTTCAAACATTACAAAACTTAAAATATAATACTACTTAGCAATGTACAGGAAAAGTTATTAAAATTGAAAATTTTAAAAGAAAGCATTATAATGAGTCCTTTTAAACACTACTATGAAGAAATTTGAGATCTGTTTTTGCATATTTGTACATATTTTTGAGAATTGTTAAATTACGTGGATGTAAATATTAAGTTACAGTTAAATATGTTAATTTGTCTTTAATGTGACATATGGAATAAAAAAATAACATCATTTGAGATAGTAAATAAGATAATGGGAAAGTGTTCTGATGGTACAAAAAGATTGATTACTAATAACATTTACATATAAAATTGGTATATAAAAATGATAACTAATAGTACTTACTATTTAGAAGTCACTATTTTAAGTGTTTTATGTGAATTCACTACTTTAATCCTTCCAATAATCTTATAAAGTAGATACTGTAATTAATTCAGTTTTAGGAGACTAAGACTTAAAGAGATTAATTTTTCCAAGGTTATCAGTAAATGATAATACTGGAATTCCAAGCAGATGTCTGCCCCTGTATCCATAAACTTAACCACAAAGTTACAAATAATTATTTTTAACCTAATCTAATATTTTATGAAAAACATCTTCAGATAATGTTCTCATTCACTTAAACTAATTTTGAAAATTAAAAAATTGATTTACACTCATTTTTATGCCTATGTGTTGTGACATAAACAATAATATAGCACAATATATTATTAAAATAGAATATCATCTCTCTGCTGTACTATATTTTATAGACCATAAACTAAATAAATATTTATATTTATAA
>NW_011888783.1:7714450-7716396 GCF_000151845.1 Pteropus vampyrus | reverse complement strand
AAAAAAATGTAAAAGAAATACAACATAAATACAAAATAATGAATCTTTTTATGATTGGGGAAGATAAAAGATATAAATAACTTGGTGCAATAGAGATGGTAAATAATTTTTTACTCATTTTCTATGAATAATATTATGTATTATGTAAAACTGAAATCAAAAAATCAGTTAAATTATGAGTTTACATGCTACCAAAAATGGGTCATATCTATATGTCCAAAATTTTACATATATATGTATGTTTTCATTGCAAAACATAGAATTTTCTATTGAGATAATATAGCTAAACTAAATTAAATCCCAGTTGATTTTACTTTGAAAAAAATGTAATTTATGTACTGTGTCTCTATTGGGAAGTTTTACAAAGGCATAATGTATATTTATGACAGAGCTTAGGTGGGCATAATATGTGAATTTTAAGGTGGTATATCTTATACTGGCTAGCCATTTTGGCATTATGGCATTTCTTTAATATTGGGTCATACAAATGTATTCCAAATTCCTACCTTCCTCTCCTGTCTCTACAAACAGAAAGACACTATTGCAAATTGGCTGCATGCGTGGAAAAGAGATGGCTGGGGCTAAGTTAATGCTTTAATGAGGCCCTTAAAAGAGATTTATTTGCTGCTCTTTAGGGTTTTTTTTTTTTCTTTCGTGATAGTTTTTCTGTGCTCCCACCCCAGTATGCCATATTAATTGCCTGACTTCACACCCCATGGTCACATCAAATGTGTGAGACCCTTTCATTCTCTAAACTTCACTGTTCTCATCTGTAAAGGGTTTAACTCACTACCTGGCACTTGACAAATTTGACAAGTTAGCCATTACTGTAAAATAAACTTGCATTTTATTTACTTTTCTTTGTGTCATATAAATAAAACTGTGTTTTTAATTTGTGTTCATATCAGAACAGTTAGTAAGCTTTAGAGAACCAAATTATGTTTTCAGTTTTGAGTCTAGAAATAATTTTCGCAGAAGTTAAATTAGGTTCACTACTTCAGCACATTTTACTCAAGGTATATTTGAAAGTCAAGAGATAAAGCTGGTTTGTGATTTCTATAGAAATTTTGCCAAACCATTATGCATATAGGCAAGCACAGTTGGAATATTTTCAGTCTGTCAAGTTTGCATTTTAAAAAACGTAGTAAGGCTTTATGAAAAAAAAAATTGCTTTTCCCAAGTTTTGTTATCTCTTTCTTTGAATGTCAGAATACATTTGTAAATCAAATTGTGCTCAGCCAGATAATGGCTTAAATCAGAAGCTTAAAGCTTTAAGGATTGTGTTTAGGCACTTGCATAGGTTAGTTTGATGTACAGAAAGTGATTAAAACAGTGTTGTAAGTTTTCAAGGCAATACTAGGAACACAATTTACTACTAATAACAGTCTATTCAGGTACATATTTTTAAACATAATAGAAAATTTGATCTAGCAATTGTTTGCGTCCTTTATGTGCCAGTCACTTTGCCAGTGCCAGAAGACAAGTATGAAATAACAACATATAAGTAAACAAAATGAAAACAAGTTCTCAACTTTCTGTACATCATCAGATAGGTGAAAATAAATTTAAAGTAATATTTCTAAATGCCATAATGAAAGTGTGTTTATGTATAGAGTGTATACAATAGAAGTAGCTGAGATTGCTCAAGGGTGTCAAGGTCACGTTCATTAACTAGAACATGAGATGGACTTCAGAGCTTGTGTATGGATCTGACAGTGTTCCTGACTGCTAGTTATCTCCAGCCACAGTGATATTCTGAGATTAGAATTATGAGACTAAACTGTCTCAGGGAGACTGTATTTTCAATCCCTGCGACCCAACTGAAGCAGATTCTGCAATTACTTTCTCCACACTGCTGATATATAGCTTAGATACTGAAAAGAGGATGAAAATTTTTCTATCACATTCCATGATGTCTTTATTTTTTCCACATTTCCCCTCCCCCC
>NW_011888783.1:7692910-7714365 GCF_000151845.1 Pteropus vampyrus | reverse complement strand
TCTCTCTCTTTCTCTCTCTTTCTCTCTCTCATTACTATGACCCAACCCACAGCCTATCTTAGTGCTGATCTCTCTGCCTTGGATAACAATGTATAATGAACTCTTTCCCCATGGTCTACATTTGTTCAAGAAATTTTTATAGAGCACCAACTATTTATTGAGCATTTTTCTCAGTGCTAGGACTACAACACTGTAAAAAATGTACAAAAATATTTACACTTCTGGGTCTATATCAAGAAATCTTATAAGGTAATACATGTTACAGAGAAAGTCAAGGTACAGGGTCTGATTTTTTTTTTCTGGCTAATATTCTATTTCACAGGGTATCATTTACTCCTAATAAATCTAGAGTCTTATTTCCAAGAGAAATTAATTTATTCAATCATTTATTAATCTGCTTATTTTTTCACTTTTGAATTATACATGTCTATTTAAAGAAATAACCATTTAAAGACAGGACTATACATCTGAGTTGCCCGAACTAGACAGAGAGATAGTAGTTTAAAATGATTGTTCATAAAGCTATAATTTTGTAAGATCTGTATTCAGCTAAGGTGTTAGACAAGAATTATCAACAGCAACATATCATTGGGTTTAAAACAGAAACAAACACTTTATAAAATTTTTGAAAATTTTTTAATATGTTACAAAGTTTTGAAATTCTAGAGTAATCAATAATATATATAGTTAATATGAGAAGCTGGATATAAGATGTACCAGGAGTCAGAAAATAGAGTCTTAATTGAGAGGTAAAAAGGCCAATGCTAGTAAAACTTCTTGGTAATCAAAGTAAAAATGCTTGAGAATATATAGTTTAAAAAGTACTTGCCATAACATAATATCATTATAAAGCAGAAAGTGTAATTAAGAGCTCACTATTTTAACAGTGTAATAATAAATTTTTTATAGTTATGGTAATTTTATTTAAAAAATATAGTTGTACATGTTAATTATCCAAAAATAAATAGTATGATATTGAATAACAATTTAATTAAACTAAAATGTAAGCATATTGCTTCTAACCAAAGTACAAGTTGCTAATATATAGAACAGGTAAATTATAAAATTATATATAACCAAGTTAACATTCAAGTAAAATGTAAAAAAAATGGCAATTTCATGATACATCCTTAAATTTATACTTGCTTTCCTAAAGGTTATAGTTCATTTTAAAAACCCTGCATTCTTATTAATGCTATACTATTCACGAGTGAAAAAATGAGCACAAGGCTTACCAACCCTGACTCAGTATAGCTCCCCAATTATTGTTCTATTTACCTGCTCTCACATGAAACACATTTTCTCTAAATATTACTCATGACTTTCTGCTCTCTCCTTCTTCCCAAGCCCTCTAAAATCATGCTTTTCCTAGTCAAACCAACCACTTTTTAAGATGGTTAATAACTGTTCCTCAATATCTAATGTGGGATCCCCTCCAGCACTCTACTTTCTTTCTTCAAAGAGCTTTTGCCTTTAACGAGATATATCTCTAACTCTTGTTTGTCCGCCACATGAAAACTAGGACTTGTTTTCCACTACTCTTAATCTCTATCCCTGAAACACATGATTGGTGCTCAATTATTTTTTAAATGGTACGAGTCAATGAATCTGTGGCATAAAGCCCAATTAAATACAGAAGACTTTAGATAAAAATCAAAACAACTTTTGAATAAATAAAAACATAAAAGTCATGGGTTTTTTTTTTCAGTTTTTCAGATCTACAAACTAAATGTATCCTTACTAAAATATTCATTAAATCATTTTTAGTTGGGGTTATGTGAGAGAGTGTTTTGATTAGATGGCTCATTAATTATAACCAAGAATTCATGTAAATTGGTGACTTAAATTAAAAGACTCATGAAACTAACCAAAGAGATTTTAGTATTTTATATTTTGTTACTCATTTTTCCATTATAAGCATACCACCTTTATTTTCTTGAGTCATTAACAATCAAACAAATTATTTTCCCATTGTGAACATACCATTCTTATTTTCTTGAGTCATTAACCATCAGAAAAATTATGACTTGACCCTTGAGGTTCAAACTGGACATAAGAAACTGGCCAGCAACTGGGCTTTGCACCTTCTGTGACACTTAGTGCAATGCTTCATTAGCTAGTTGCTGTGATTCACACGCATGACTTCCTCATTTCTTTTAGGAAAGATCCACAACCACAATTTATGAAAATATGGTTTCATTGTCAGTCAGAAATGTAACATCTATAAATAGACTATTTACAATGTATTAGCATAAGACAATAAAAACATTTTTTGTAGTCCCAAATCATTCTCTTGACATCATCAATTATAAATATGACAATTGAAATTAAAGTCAATGCCATAATTTATGAAAAATGATGTGTGTGTAATGATATGTCAAATTTCTGAATTTTATAGTTTATATAATTTATGATAGTCATTTTTAGTATAACTGTTCCAAGGAAATTCCAAAGCTATTATAATAAATTGGTAAATTTTTTATTTAGGAAAAACGAAATATCAAATTTGTTTTTGCCTTAAGAAAATATCTATCATTGAGTTATACCCTGTGATTGAACTACTTTTCTCTATGTTATAATTCATTAGGTTATTTTTAAAAGTATCACTGGTGCTGCCCTATGATGTACAAAGAAATAGAAAACTATTATTTCTTGGACCCAGTCTATATGGACATTAAGCATTTATTTCAGATTTTTTTCACTGTGTCATCAATTCTCTTACCAATCACCAATGGGGTTATCTCAATTCTGCTATGTGAATACTAATACAAATGGAAGTCTGATAAATCATTGCCGCTGGTCTCTATTCCATTTGAGGCTCCACCAAAATAAAGATGGGGGGGAAGGAAGGAGGGAGAGACGAGTAGAGGGAGGAGAGAGAGAAAGAGAACTGGGTACTTACATTATTACCTATCACCTAGTAATAATCAGGAGGGGAGACTAAGTGACTGATTAAAACTAATAATCATAACAATGTACTATCAAATATAAAAAGTAAGCAGAAAATACTATATAGGAGTTTACTATTAAATATTAACATGAAGTAAGGAGAAAAGTTGCAGAATTAAGGGAAATATTGATAATTCAGTTCATATGCATACATTGAATCTGGATAGAAAGCTATACCAATCCAAATGAGGAAAATACTTATATGGTCTACTATACTCCATAGATATTTATTCAAAGCTGTCTGTCCCATCAGCTTCTCTGAAATCATGCCTTTTTGAAGAAATTTGGATATTAGACAAATGTTAGGAAAGTAGTTCCACCTTTTTAAAAAAAAATACTATGGAGAATATATAAAATTTAATATTTGGCTTTGTTGGGTATGGCTAAACTGTGTTTTGCTGTTGAATCTTAAAAATGATAAAAGCATATATAATCAACATCTACTACAAGGTAACTGGTAAACTGTATAACGCAGTGGCAAATCATGTCAAGACTGGCAAACAAAAGCCATGTATATAGCATACATCTTATTCCTATAGGCATAAGGAAAGAACCTATAATGTTACAATATGCTTCTTTATCCTAGGAATATATAAGATTGTGTTTTGAAAATGTTATTTTTTACTTCATAGATGATTCTCAGGAGTAATAGGGAAAAAAAAATCTTGCCAAGAAAGGAGTAGGGAAGGTAAAACTTTTTTAAGTATTTGTTTCCTTGGCATGGTCAGAGATTGTAAAAGAGAAATCTTCTCTCCTTAACATGTGCTTAGATGTTCTTATATTCTACTTCATCTGTGCAAAATGTACTTTCTTGTGTTAATACCTCTCTCAAGATCTATTTCTACCTTTTGTGAAGATAGTTTATTTGCTTGTTAAGATGAATAAACAGCACATATTATTTCATGGTTTAGAAGGCTTTTGAAGAAATGTAAATTCTATTTTTAATTCTTTTATTCAAAATACTTGCTCTAAGGGCAGATCTTACATCTGATCTCAGCAATATATTTTTGCCTTATATGAAGTGGTGTTAATGAAAGAGAAAAGGGTCAATGAGTATAAAGCTGTACAAAGAAAATTAAAGAGTGAGAAAGTTAAAGTCTCATGCATGTGTCTTCTGGCCAACAATAAGATTATTAGTGATCCTTAAATATGACCTATAATCAAAAAGAAAGTGACTACACACTATGAGGGAAGAGATTGATTACTCTCTCTCTCTTTTTCTCCATAATGCCAGGTTTTATTTTTTTACATTCCACACAATAATAAAATAAAAACAAAATAAAAATCTCTATATTTGTTCTATAACATAATTGCCTTAGTACCTGTGAAATAATAAGATCATCACTTGAATCTGCATTTCTTAATATTTCTTTCTAATCTATTGTAAAACAATATATAAATATGTAATTATGAGCATGTTTAACATGTATAATTTCCTCAATAGTCTCAAATAATTTTTGAGCTGTTAGGAACTTTAAATATGTATTTAGACAAAATTTCTAAAATATCATTCAAAGTTATAAACAGCTCACTGAGAATTCATGGGATCTTTTGAAAATCATGTTTATGAATATCTTAGAGAAGACAGGTTATTTACCTGCTTTGGACAGCCCTGATATAAAACCACAAAAACCACAAACAAAAAGACTTTTAGTTTCATAAAATAGCACCATGTTCATAATAACGATTTTCAAGTAAAATCACAACTTAGATACTTAGTATATGTTATTTTCTACATTACTCTTAATTGCCTGTTCTGAGGCTGAGTGAAAGCTGACATTTCCAGGATCTAAACTCCTACTTTAGATAAAACAGTACTATCTTATATGAATGTCATACTATCATGAACTCTTGGATTAATTTTGATAAATGCTTGTACAAGGAACTTTTTTTCTTTTGGGAGTTAGGATTAGTAGTAAAAAGCAAATTGTTCTTATTTTCATATTCTCAGGCAACTTCTTTCGAGCTACTCTCTAAAACTTAATTGTCCACAGAAATTTGACTATTTGGTATCTATAATGGTATGGTGAAGAATTTGTACTGCTAAAGCATTTTCTAGCTATTAAGCAGGATAAAATTGCACTAACTCTCATTACCAAATTTGAAAATGGGTAATTGGGGTGGAGTGATAGATGTTTGGGTATGAGAGTAAATTTTAGCTCAGTCAGATCTTAGCTTAGTCAGATCATGGATGAGTCAACAAATGTAAAAATTGTAAATCTCTAATGATCCTCCAGGAGAATTTTTTTGGAAACATTATTATATTTCATCATAGTTATTGATGGCACTTATAAAACTCATAGAATGAGGACCATTCATTTTTCTACAAATATTTATTAAGCATCTTCTCTGTGCAAGGTACTAATTTCAACAACACTGAAAGTACCGTGATAAATAACAGAGAAAAATTATTCATGCCTTTTGAAATAAGGCAAATTAGGGAGACATACCTTCCAATGTCATAAAAGAAGCAAAAAAGTCACCTGAGGATTATATAGATAAATGTAATTAGTTCACTCATTATTACTGTTGATTAAAGGCCCCAGACTTAGTGGTGTTACATACTAATTTGTATATTGATCCAGATTGAACTGATAACCCTAGAGATATAAGGGTATATGGTCCAATTGTACATTACTCAGTTATTCTAGTATTGCTTAGCTTTGTAAATGCTGTTTGGACTAGTTTAACATGTTTCCCTGATTAATTAATGAGTAGATAAATTCTTTGACATGTATTTATTTTGTATGGGAGTTGGAGTCATGATTTAATGACAAACACTATAGCCAGACATTTCCCTTTAAGGGGTAACCTATTTCTAAGGCCACTCTAGGCTTTCTGAAATAATGTGCTTCTATATATAGTTATTATACAAACATTCCTTAAGTACTTGTGATGTGCTGGGTACTGTGATAGATGTTGGAAGTACAAAGGAAAACAATATAAACCTTGGACTTAAGCTCAGGGTCTAAAAAATTGAACAGAGCTTCACAACTTGGCATTATGTGTCTCAGCATCCTAGGCCTACTTAATCAGTATCTTTGGGAAATGAGTTAAGTTCAATAAAGGGTTCTCATTTCAAAGTCCATGAGTTATTTTGGTGTGAAGTCAGAGTTAAGAATTATTGACTAGGAAAAGAATGCAATAGTAAATATTTATTTCAGCAGCTACCAAAAAATTTTATCAGTGTATCTTATTTGTAGTCTCTCTAGCTACAATAAGACATCATTTTCCTTTCTCCTGATATTCCCCAAATATCCTGGTGGTTTTTCGGTCACTAAAAATGTCATGGTCTAAAACTGAAAATGGATATTTGTATAAGTAGGCTTTCCAGGTGTGCACATGACCACTTGTTTGGCTCTGAAATCATATTGGCCTTTCATCTATGATTACTGAGCCACAGATTCCAAAAATCTGTGAATATATTAAATTACATGGCAAAGGGAAATTGAGGTAGCAGATGAAGTTAAGCCGCTAATTAAGTGACATTAAGATAGGGAGATTAGCCTCTATTATCTAGGTGAGCTTAATGTAATTACAAAGGTCCTTAAAAGAGAGAGAAAGAGAAAAGTCAGTGTCAGAGTGATGTGAAGTGAGAAATGCTTGAAAGGCCATTTCTGGCTTTGAAGAAATCTAACCACAGCCAAGAAATGCAGGGAACCTTTAGATGCTGGAAAAGGCAAGAAATCAGACCCTATTCTAGAGTCTCCACAAAGGAACATAGCCCTGAGGAAAACTTGATTTTAGCCTGGTGAGACCCATTTTGGACTTCTGATCTCCGCTCTAGAGTTGTAAATTAATAAATATGTGTTGTCTTAAGCCACTAAATTTATAGTATTGGTTACAGCAGCAAATAGGAAAACGGCAGTCCCCAAGGCATCAAGGGTCTTAGTTCCGGAAGCAGTCTTCAGTATAAATGAATTTTGCAATCATTTTTCCCATTGGACACAATGGTTCCCCAGGCATATAAGCCTCCCCAGACTCATGCCTTATCATTCTAAACATTCCCAAATGTGGATATATTCACAGTGTGTATACAGCTTAGGCTGTGACATCTCTATTATATTACAAAATTGAATTTGATGCTAAGTAAGAACAAGTCCAATAATGGGTTCTCATACAGTGTGTCAAGTTTTGGAAGAACTGGTTATGTTAGGTACTACCTGTGCAAAATTTTATGCCAATAGGTAAATTGATATCATCAAAGGTATGAACTAAGCAAAGTTGCTAACAAGGCTAAACCTAAATCATCATCGAAAGGATTTAATTCATAGTAGAATTAGTAGATAATAGTTTATACACTGCATTTTAAAACTTTTTAAAAACTAAAATAGACTTGGATGATGATGATTTTGGAAATTATCTCTTTTTTACAGATGAGATACTTTAGGAAGGACTCGAGGGAGTGGTTACTGGTTTTTGGTTTGTTTGATTTTTCCATTTGTGCTTATTGCCTTTCAGAGCAAACTTAAAGTTTACTCACAGATAGGGGTAAATGAAATCAAAGGAAAGTGATGAAAAATGACTCAATATTTGGAAGTTAAACCAAGGCAAACTCTAGCCAAGATTCTGACATCAGAGCTTCTAGTACTGACAGAAGTGGAACTAAGAAAAGCCTTACTATACTAGAGAATTATGCCCTCAGTCATCCTGAAACCAGTAATTTAGATCTTAAAGTTTTGGATATGCTTTAAAAATTCTCTTAAACAGTAGGTTAAACAAAGTAAATATAATGACATGAGAACTAAAAGGTTAGAGATTTGCATTTCAATCACAGATCTGGCCTTCACTCAAATATGAGCTATCATTTACAATTTTGCTTTCCTTGCATCTCAAATTCCTCCCTAGGAGAGGGCACCTCTTCTGAAATACTGAAATTTCAGTAGCCTATGTCCTTTTCAGATAATAGTTGCAGCTGTAAGACATAAATTTGATGAAGTTTGGCTGAGTAGGTGTCTTCTATGTGCTTTGCTTGCTCTTCGTGAGAATTTGGAAATGTCCAGTCACTAACTCATCCTTAGAAAATAACAGACACCTCGTTTACAGATTAAAATTTAGATCTTGCCAATTAAAATATGCATTTTGTTCCATCCAGAGCTCTTCTCTCCAAGACAATGTTAAGGGAAATGGACCTATGCATTGATTGAGCACTAATTTATCTTTTGGTGAACATTTCATATTACATGCTGACTTTATAATGGGTGAAATAAATGCCACTCTTGTTTTCTCCCAGGTACTGTCCTTATGTCATATGATGCTCTGTTTGGGCAATAGGGAACAACTAAGCTTTTCCCAAGGATAGAATAATTGTTAAGTATTATTTAACAAATATTTGTTTTTTAAAATATTTTCTTAACAATCACACCTTAAAAAAATAGGAAAAAGTACCATTTCAGTAAATTTCAGCTATTAATGATCTCTTGATAATACCACACTGGTTTAAAGAACTTATTTTGCTTTAATAAAAAAACTTTAAAATGTTTTTTGAACATTTGTGCTATCTAAATTCCTGCGGGTACCACACTATACCTTGGCTGCTTGAAGTAGAGAGGATTTTTGTTACTGACTCTACTTGCCCTGTCAAATTAGGCTTTTCAGTGACTAAATCTTGATCATTGTAAAAAAGTGATTTAGCTCACACTAACTTCTGCTTCCTTGCATCATCTTTAAGCAAGAGAAAACATCTTTCCATTTTTATAATCATAGCAGAGAGATGAGAAACATGAAAGTTTTAATATTAGTTTTCTAGAGCTGGCATAATAAAACATTACAGACTGGGTGACTTGAACAACAGAAATTTATTCCTCACACTTTGGAAACTAAAAGTGCAAGATTAATTTGTCAGCAGTTTTTTTTTTTTTTCCTTGAGTGTGTAGATGGTATGTAGATACCATCTTCTTCCTGTATCATCACATCAGCTTCCCTCTGTACATGCCTTTAGTCTAATCTCTTTTTGTAAGAAAATCAGATTAGGGCCTACCCCAATGTTCTTATTTAACTTTAATTACTTCTTTAAAGGCCCTGTCTCTAAATACACTCACGTTCTCAGGTACAAGGGTTAGAACCTCAATCTATGAGTTTGAAAGAGATATAATTTAGTTCATAACAGAGTTTTACAATTAGCCTTTGACACTTAGTTTTCCAATAAAGAATTTTTCTATTTTCCTGGACTCTATACTTGGTCTCTGAAGTTTAGAATAAGCATAAAATTTTCCTTTGTAATGATTATCTTGTAGATATCCTAGCATGCTCCCCACAAACGCCACTCTATTTGTTCAGATTTGCAGTACTGTCTTTTTTGCCCCAAATGACATCAAATTTGTGTTGAAAATGTTTAAAAAAATATATAAAGTGGCTTATATTTTAATGAGGCATTTTTTTATTCTATCTGTTAAATCTTAAGTATCTTTTAAAATATAAAAACCATGGAAATTAAAGATAATGCATTTCTAGGGAATATTTTTGGAAAAGCAATAGAAATCTTATGATACACTGAGTAACCATTATAAAATAAATTGTAAGTTTTGTTATTTTTATTCCTTTCCCTTTTAGACCAAGAGGGAGGAAAATAAAATGTTACTTAATGAATGCACTTAAATGTGTTAACTAGTTTTTTTCCCCTCTCCATCTCCTTTCTTTTTTTTATCTTCTGCTGTTTCTCCCCTATGATTTTTCAGTTTATCTCTGCATAGGAAACCTTTTCATGAGTAAGCTTCTCTAGTATTTCCTGTAAGTCTATAAAATCCTGCCTTAATATTTAGCATCTCTTTAACTCTGACAAAGGTACCTTTCCCACAGTGTCCTCACCTTAGCATGTCTAGGCTCTGGGAGCCATAGTGTCTCATTTATTTCTCCACCAATACCATTACTATTGCACCTCCTGTACTTAGGCATGAAGCTGTTCCTGTTGGGATCGCAGAGAGTGGTTTGTGAGTTGCTAAAACAGTCTTCCTCTTCAATGGTATTGTATTTCCATAAATCATTTTAAGGCAATTGCTTTATTTAGATGGAATATAGTATTATATGTTTCACATATTTCTAGGACTGGGGCATCATTTTTCTAGTTTTCTTTCAAAGTATTGCTTACTAGTGAAATTCTTATCATGAAAATGTCCAGTTTGGTTATCAGAAAGTTATTATTACACAAGTTCAAAAGAAACACAAATGAAAAGGTGCTCATTAAAATTCATTAGGCTTCATGTCCTACATGTGGCTCAATACAGTTTTGGTAAGGTGAGCTGCATTATCTTTTAAGCATTTGAAGGTAGTCCTAATCTGAGTGCCCTGAGAGGATAGTACTAGGAGAATATTGGGTTTCAAAAATTTTTTTAGTAGCAAGATATTTTTGCTGCATGAAATCTTGAATAGAGATAGATAGATGATAGGTATAGATATCTCTACATCCTACATTGCTAGGAATATGTATTCTATATTCTATATTATTGCATTTGTAATGTATATATGGAGTATTCTCATTGAAAATCTGCCTGGCACACACTTCATTCTTTATTTCATTCTCCTTTGTAATCTCTGAAAAAGCTTCTTTTCTTTTAATATCTAAGGCTGTGTGGAATAGGTTTTACTCTCAACAACTGAAACTGCTGGAAACACTTGTAAAATAATCTATTGACACAATTTAATAGCATGTGTGTTATGATGCTAAGTTTGGAATTAGGCAAACTCTAGAGTAAAAGAAAGTTTCTTAGTACTTCAGTTTTACCTTTTTTTTTTTGGTAAACCTATTGTGTTTTGCTATAAATTTTGCCCTCCTGAGAGAGAGATTGTCAGTAATTTTTTCTCTGAAGTGATCAAAATTCATTTCTAGTTTCTTAACTCACCATGTGTAACAAATATCTGCTTAATTATGACCTATACCAGAAATAATTGCCTTTCAAAACAACAATGTAACAAGTTCTAAGAAAGTATAATTTAAGAACTCTGTCAGTGGCGGATAAACTTGGACTCCTGTGTTAGGTGGATCAATGTCTACGAAATCAGATGATTGGAGATGTGGGCTTCACTACCTATTTATCATTCTGACCCTGCCTGTCTCTTGACTTTGCTGCCTTTGTTATACATATATTATGTACATAAAAACATATTCTTACATAAAGATTTCTGTTGCCCATAAAAATGTATGTATTATCAGACAGATTGCTGTTTTAGAGTTTCCATTGTTGTAAATACTATTAGCTCACATTACCATAACAAAACACCACAGAGAGTATGGCTTAAACAACAGACATTTTTTTTTCACAGTTCTAGAGGCCGGAAGTCCAAGTTCAGGGTGCCAGCAGGATCAGGTTCTGGCAAGGGCCCTCTTTCTGGCCCTTGTCTTGCTGTACAGTCACATTGGTGGTGAAAGAGACCTAGTATCTCCACCTCCTTTTATAAAGGCATTAGTACTGTCAAGAGGGTCCCACTTTCACAACCTAATCTAACCATAATTATCTTCCAAAGGCTCTGCCTCCAGATACCATCACATTGAAGATTAGGGCTTTAACATAGGAATTGGGGGACACAACCATTCAGTCCATAGCACTCTCATATATCAACAAATGACCCTCCTGCCTCTTTACCGCAGATGTAGCCAATTACTTATTGAAGTTTATCAGGAATATAATTCCTAAAAAAAGTAATATGCCATAAAATAGTTGGTATATCAATCTGCATAAATTAATAGTAATTTATTTTAAAAATCAAAAAAGCTTTCAAGTCTGAATACTCTGTTTTTATTTTAAGTGCTCTTAAGTGCAATTAATGTAACTAAGTACTATAGAAACACAGCTACCCCATTTGGATCATGTAATGTGCCCTTAATAAGTATAACTTTTCATCTGCTAAAACTACATTTATCATTAACACCATTGGATCTCATGATATTATTGTAGAGGAGCAAAAGTCATTAATATTCTATTAAAATATCAAATGAACACGGTCTACTCTTTTACTTTAATTTCTATGTTAACTTTTGAATGGTCATAGAAATCATCCATAATAAATATGAAAATTTAAGCCTGACTTGACTTGGTAAAAAAAGAAGTTTGCAAAATACATATATAAACATAGAGATATAGGTATAGATATACATATATAAGTATGCATGTATATGTAAGTATAAAACAAATACCATATATAAATATATGCATATATGGATGTATAGAGACATCCATATATACTTATACACACATATTGGATTGGGCTTTTGAAACTAGAATTCCAGAAAAAGAGTTGAGGTGACTTGGCTCTTTACAGATTAGGATCATTTACAGATCAGTCTACCTCATTTGAATGAGGCAGACTGCTTCATGTCAAATATAACTAGTAGAACTTGGAGCACATATGATCAATATTTGTTATATTAGGTTCTAGCTAAGGTCAGAGGCAGAGTGTCTTGGATTCAAAATGTATGAATATTAGCAAAAATGTGGGATTGTAAATTAAGAAAAGACATGAAAAGCATCTTGTCAAATTCTAACTGTAAAGATATTGAAAGAACAAATTAGTAGTTGATAGTTGGTCATGAGGATGGGGAGCACGGCAGAAGGAATGCAGTTAGCATTAATATGATGGCTAGATAGAGGGCCAGGGGAGGTAGAGAGCAATTGGGGGGATCATTTTATGAACTATATAGATGTCTAACCAAGGTACTGTATACTTGAAACTAATTTAAATTAATATATATATATATTTTTAAAAGAACTAACTCCTTAAATAGTTCTCAGGAGGCAGTAGTTTAGCTTTATTTTTCCAACCTTGTGAAGTATAATTGACAAATAAAATTTGAATATATTCAGGTTGTATAAGATGATTGTTTTAAGATGTACAGTGTGATGATCTAATATACATATACATCATTAAATAATTACCACAATCAAGTTAATACCTCTATCACCTCATATAGTTACACATGTGTGTGTGTGGTGAGAACACTTAAGATACACTCTCTTAGCAAACTTAAAGTATACAATACAGTATTAACTACAGTTACCATGCTATGCTATAGATCTCCAGAATTTAATCATCTTATAAATGAAAGATTAGACCCTTTGACCAACATGTCCCCATTTCCCAGACCACCCAGCCCCTGGTAGCTACTATTTTACTCTCTAATTCTATGAGTTTGGTTTTTTTAGATTGCACATGTAAGATCATGCAGTATTTATCTTTCTGTATATGATTTATGTCATGTAACATAATGTCCTCCAGGTTTATCCATGTTATCACAAATAGCAGAATTTCCTTCTTTTATGGCTACATAATATTCCATTATCTGTATATTTTCTTTATCCATTCATCCATCCGGGGACAATTAGATTGTTTCCATATCTTGGCCATTGTGAATAATATGCAATGACTATGGGAATGCAGGTGTGATTTTGTTTCTTTTGAATATATGCCCAGATGTAGGATTGCTAGATGATGTAGTATTTCTCGTTATAATTTTTGCAAAAACCTCCATCTGTTTTCCATAACGACTATATAAATTTACACTCCCAATAGGAATATACAGGGTCCACTTTTCCCCATATCCTAACAAACACTTATCTATTGTCTTTTTGATAATAGGTCTCCTAACACATTTGAAGTGATATCTCATTGGGTTTTGATTTTCATTTTCCTGATGATTAGTGATGTTGAGCACCTTTTCATATACCTGTTGGCCATTTGCATGTTTTCTTTGGAAAAATGTCTATTCATGTCTTTTGCCCATTTTTTAAATTTGGGTTATATGTTTTTGTGCTATTGAGTTGTATGAGTTCCTTATATATTTTGATATTAACCCCTAATTAGTTATATGGCTTACAAATATTTTCTTAAATTTTATAGCTTTCCTCTTCATTTTGTTGATGATTTCCTTTGCTGTGCAGAGCTTTTTAGTTTGATGTAACTCCACTTACTTATTGTTGCTTTTGTTACTTGTGCTTTTGGTGTCATATCAAAAAAAAAAAAAAATCGTTGCCAAGACTAATGTCAAGAAGCATTTCCCCTATGATTTCTTCCAAGAGTTTTACAGTTTCAAATCTATCATTTAAGTATAAATTTCTTTCAAGTTAATTTTTGTGTATTGTATAAGATATTGTCCAGTTTCATTCTTTTGCAGGCAGATATCCAGTCATCCCAATACCGTTACTGAAGAAACTTTCCATTCCCCATTATATATTCTTGGACCCCTCGTAAAAGATTAGTTGACCATATATGTGTGGGCGTGTTTCTGGGGTCTCTATTTTGTTCCATTAGCTGGTGTGTCTGTTTTTATGCTAGTGCCATACTGTTTTGATTATTATAGCTTTGGAATATGCTTTGAAATAAGGAAGTGATGCCTCCAACTTTGTTCTTTTTTTCCTCAAGATTGCTTTGGTTCTTTGGAATGGTTTGTGGCTCCATGTGAATTTTAACATATTTCTATTTCTGTGAAAAACATATTAAAATTTTGATAGTGATTGCATTGAAACTGTGGATTCATCACTTTGGGTAGAATGAGCATTTTAACAATATTAATTCTTCCAATCTATGAATACAGAATATTTTTTTATTTATTTGTCTGCTCTTCAAGTTCTTTCATCAACGTTTTGAAATTTTCAATGTATAGATCTTTAACCTCCTTGGTTTATTTCTAAATATTTTATTCTTTTTGATATTATTAAATATTGATTGTTTCCTTAATTTCTTTTTCAGGTAGTGTGTTATTAATGTATAGAAATGCAACTGATTTGTATGATGATTTTTTATCCTGAAACTTTACTGAATTTATTATTCTTTCTAACATTTTGTTGGTGGAGTCTTTAGAGCTTTCTATATATTAGATCATGTCATTTACAAATGAAGAAAATTTCACTTCTTCCTTTATGATGTAGATGCCTTTTATTTATTTTTATTACTTAATTGCTCTGGCTAGGACTTCTAGTACAATCTTTCATAGAGATGCTGAGAGTGGGCACCTTTTATTGTTCCTCTCTTAGAAGAAAAGCTTTTAACTTTGCACTATTGAGTATGATAATATCTGTGGACTTGTCACATGTGTCTTTTATTAAGTTGAAGTACATTCCCTCTATACCTAATTAGTTGAGAGTTTTTATCATAAAAGAATGTTGAATTTTATCAAATGCTTTTTATTCATCTGTCGAGTGACCATATGATTTATTTTATTCTTTATTTTATGTGGTATAACACAATTATTGATTTGTGTATGTTGAGCCATTCCAGATCTGGTCATATTTTTAAAGTATTTATTTCAATTAATTATTTTTGAGAATAGTTTTAGATTTACAAAAAACTTGATAGTACAGAGAGTTCTTATATACCCCATAACCAGTTTCTGCTATTATTTCTCATTAATAAGGTCTACCTGAGCATAGTAGTGATACACAATTATTGACTAAGTTCAGATTTTTATTCACATTTCCTTACCCTTTACTTAATATGCTTCTTTTATTTCAAGATCTCATCCAGGATAATGCATTATGTTTATCCATCCTGTCTCCCTAGGCTTCTCTTGACTATGGCTGTTTCTCAGACTTCTTGTTTTTTATTACCTTGACATTTTTAAGGCATGCTGAAATTTTGTAGAATGCCCCTCAGTAGAGATTTATCTGATGTTTTCCTCATGATTAGGCTGGGGTTATAAGTTTGGTGGATAAATGCCACCAAGGTAAAGTGCCATTCTCATCACATCACCAAAGGCTACATTCTTTATCATGACTTATCCCTGTTGATTTTGTCTTTGGTCAACTGGCTGAGGCAGTGATTGTCAGATTTCTCTACTATACAGTTCCTCATCTCCTGCCATTCAACACTGTCCACTTTGGGAAAAAAAAGTTACTATACTTAAAAGAATGGGGAGTATATGATCTACCTCCTGGTGGGTAGAGTATCCACATAAAATATTTCTAATTGGTTTGTGCAGGAGATGTGTCTCTTTTTCTCCACTAACTTAATCATTTATATTAGCTTAAGATCATTAATATTAATATTTATTTTATACTTTGAGTTATAATTAATACTTTATTTTTGTTGCTGATATTATTGCAAGTTTACTATTGAGGACTCTTTCTATTGGTTCCTGAGTGTATGTTTGACATCATTGTGGGGTTTTATTAATGTTTGTTTTTTGAGCACTTTCTTACTTTCTGTCACTACAATATTTTCCGAGCTCATCTTAACCAGGATCTGGGCTCTACATGAATGCATTGCTATTCATGTAGCAATGCATTGCTTATTGGCCTTCTCAGCTAACAGAGCAAGGGAATATATGTATGCATACTAACTTGTATATGTTCACATATCTATAAATATTTCTATAAGTAGCCATCTATATCTGTATTAAGCTAAACATAAGTTCATACTGATGTCACTAATCAGTTACCACATAGTGAGTCGAGCCTTCTTCTCTCAGAAATTTGACTCCCAGTATCTGTGACCTATTTATTTACTTGTTGAATTCCAATATACATGTATGGAAGAATCAGAATGGTTAACTCATACTCCAGTAGGAAACAATTTTATTAAGTAGAATACAGCATATATGTACAATTTCTTTGCTTTTAGTCTTAAAGACTGAACACAATTAAAAAGTTACATTGCACTTTTTGCCCTACCCCTTTCAGTGAAGTGGTTACATACAATCATATTAGAGTTATATTGTTTTTTTTTTTACATTTGACATCCCATACTGTGATTCTCCCAACCTTCCAATTAAATTTTTTAATTGCACACATTAAGTTCACACTTTGTGCTATATAGTTCTACCCATTTAGACAAATATGTATTACTATATATCTACAATTACACTATTATACAGAATGATTTTACTGCTCTAAAAATCTTTTTATGTTTCATCTATTCAACCTTCACCCATTACCCAGAACAATTGTAAACTGCTAATAGTTTTGCTATTTCCAGATTGTCATATAATTGGAATCAAATAAGAACTTTTTTAAGACTAATTTTTTTGTTGTTTGTTTTAACAATGTATACTTAAGTCTCTTCTATGAAATTTTATGGCTTGATAGCTCATATACTTTTATTACTGAATACTGTTCCATTGTGTGTGTACCACAATTTGTTTATCCATTCATTTATTGAAGGACCTCTTGGTTACATCAGGTTGGAGCTATTATGAATAAAGCTTCTATAACATTTAAGCACAGTTTAAGTGGGCATAAGTTTACAATTCAATTGTAGAAATACCAAGGAATATGATTTCCATATCATATTTTAAGATTATGTGTAGCTTTGTAAGAGATCATTGTCTGCCAAACTGATTTCCAAAGTTTCTATACCATTTTCTTTCCACCAGCAATGGATAAAAGTGCCTCTTTCTCTGAATCCTTCCAACAATTGGCATTGCCTGAGATTATTGTTTGAGACATTCTAATGTGTAGTGGTAGTTTACTATTGTTTTACATTGTAATTTCCTAATAACAAACAATGTTGAGCATCTTTTCGTATGCTTTTTTGCCATCTGTATTATCTTCTTTGGTCAGGTTGCTGTTGGCCCACAGATCACACTTAAAAACTTTTCCTTAGAGTTATTCAGAGCATTTAGATAGATATACTAATTAAAAAATGCCTGAATTTCTTGAATTCCAGATTTCTTCAAGAACCTCCTTATTCTCAGATTTATTTTAAACAAAATGTGAAATTAATTTTTTCCTACTTATAAAAAAATGAAAGTAAAAATGAAAGCAAAATTTAGATGTGAAAGATCTGGGCCTATGAAGTTCTAACTTTCTTGTGCAATCTTAAAATTCTTAGTAGTCCAACAGTGTTTTCTATCCTTCATTTAAAAAGTTGTTATAATGTCTTGGTATATGTTTAAATGATATTGTCAGCTACTTATGCTGGAGACCTAGCCTTGGGATATGGCTATTAAATGAAAGTTAACAAATATGATATTAAATCACTACCATAATTTTGTTGGCCATAGCAGACTATTCAAGAGATATATATTTCTAGATCTTTTCTAAATATTTTAGAACCTCCATCAGGGATATCATTAATAGAAAGTTGAAAAGATCTCAGGGGTAAAATGTAGACACTTTACTATTTTGGACAAAATGTTTGAATTGTTTTGAAATCAATAAGGCATTCTCTCTTTCAAAAAGGTTTTAAACTTTATTTTAGTAAAGATAGTTTAAGCTTTAAGATAAGAAGGTGACTAGCAGAGGAGTTCAACCCTTACTAAGAATAAGGCATTATAAGCTTAAAAATAAGTATTTGCTATAGCAAGATAGTAATGAACATTTAGCATACATAGAGACAAATTGAGACAACAATGACTGAAAAGGAGAGGATTCAAACATCCAAATTCGCAAAGGAGAATGGAGATAAGGCATACACCAAAGATTCAGAACTGAAGTATATACCATAAAACAAGAAGAACTAGAGGCAAAACTCATAAAAACTAACCAAAATAAAGAAAACAGGAACACAAGGACAAGGAAGCAATGGAAACACTGAGCTACCAGAAAGAGAAAGATAAAATGGCTATAAGAAGACCTCATATTTTAATAATTACACTAAATGTAAATGGACTGAACTCACCAATAAAAAGGCACAGAGTTGCAGAATGGATCAAAAAAACAAAACCCAACCATATGCTGCCTCCAAAAGACACATCTCAGTTCCAAAGACAAATATAGACTCAAAGTGAAAGGGTGGAAAATGATATTTCAAGGAAATGGCATTCAGAGAAAAGCAGGAGTAGTGAAACTAACATCAGATGAAATAGACTTCAAAATAAAAAAAGGTAAAGAAAGATACTGAGGGACACTTCATAAAGATAAAGGGAATCATGCACCAAGAAGACACCACACTTATTAATAACTATGATCCCAATCAGGGAGCCCTAAAATATGTAAAGCAATTATAGAAAAAAAGAGAGAAACAGACCAAAACGCCATCGTAGTAGGGGACCTAAATACCTCACTGTCAGATATGAACAGATCATCCAAACACAAAATCAATAAGGAAATAACATCCTTAAATGACACATTAGACCAACTGGACATAGTTGACATTTACAGAGTCTTCCATCCCAAAACAGCTGCTTATACATTCTTCACTAGTGCACATGGAACATTCTCAAGAATCGACCACATACTGGGACATAGAGATAGCCTCAACAAATATAAGAGTGTTGAAATCATACCAACTATATTCTCTCATCATAATGCTTTGAAACTAGAGATCAACTGCAAAAAGAAATCAGGAAGAACCACAAATACATGGAGATTAAACAACATGATACTGAACAATAACTGGATCAGGGAAGAAATAAAAAGAGAAATCAAGAGATACATAGAAACGAATGATAATGATAGTACAACATATCAAAACTTTTGGGACACAGCAAAAGCGGTCATAAGAGCAAAGTTCATAACATTACAGGCCTATCTCCAAAATCAAGAATGAGCCCAAATAAACAACCTAACGCTCCATCTTAAAAAATCTAGAAAAGAAAGAACAAATGAGGCCTAAAGTCAGCAGAAGGAAAGAAATCGTTAAAATCAGAGCAAAAATAAATGAAATTGAAAACAAACAATAGAAAAAATAAATGCAACAAAGAGCAATTTCTTTGAAAAAGTTAATAGAATTAACAACCCCCTGCTAGACTCACTAGAGAAAAAAGAGGACACAAATAAACAAAATCAGGGATGAAAAGGGAAATTACAGCAGACACTGCAGAAATAGAAAGGATCATACAAGAATACTACGAAAAAGTATATAACACCAAATTTAATAACCTAGAAGAAATGGACCAGTACTTAGAAAAATACAACCTTCCTAGACTGAATCAAGAAGAACTAGAAAATCTAAATAGACTAAGCAGCAGTATGGAAATTGAAACAATCATCAAAAACCTACCAAAAAGTAAAAATCCAGGACAAGATGGCTTCCCTAGTGAATTCTACCAAACATTCAAAGAAGATTTAATACCTATTCTTCTCAAATTCTTCCAAAAATTCAAAGAGGAGGTAATACTTCCCAACTCATTTTATGAGGCCAATATTACCCTGATACCAAAACCTGGTAAAGATAACACAAAAAATGAAAACTACAGATCGATATCTCTCATGAACACAGATGCAAAAATCCTAAATAAGGTACTAGTGAACTAAATATAGCAACATATTAAAAAGATTATAAATCACGATCGAGTGGGCTTCATTCCAGAGGCAAAGGGATGGCTCGACATATGCAAATCGGTTAATGTGATACACCACATAAACAAATTAAAAAATAAGAATCATATGATCATATCAATAGATGCAGAAAAAGCCTTCAACAAGATACAGCACCCAGTTATGATCAAAACACTTAACGAAATCAGTATAGAAGGAAAATACCTTAATATAATAAAGGCCATATATGACAAGCCTTCAGCCAACATTATCCTTAATGGTGAAAAACTAAAAACCTTCCCTTAAGATCAGGAACAAGGCAAGGCTGTCCACTATCACCACTGTTATTCAGTATAACTTTAGAGGTCCTAGCATGTGCAATCAGGCAAGAGAAAGATATTAAAGGCATCCATATAGGAAATGAAGAAGTCAAACTGTCACTATTTGTGGATGTCAAGACTCTCTATATAGAAAACCCTAAAGACTCCACAAGAACACTACTAGAAACAATAAGCAAATACAGTAAAGTCTTTGGACACAAAATCAATGTTCAAAAATCCATAGTGTTCCTATACTCTAATAACAAAGTGTCAGAAAAAGAAGCAGAAAATATAATTCCTTTTGCAATTGCAACAAAAATAATAAAATACCTAGGAATAAATCTAATGAAACGTGTAGGATGTATATAATGAAAACTATAAGAACCTATTAAAAGAAATCGAAGAAGATACAAAGAAATGGAAAGATGTTCCGTGTTCTTGGATTGGAAGAATCAACATAGTTAAAATGACCATATTACCTAAAGTATTATACAGATTTAATGCAATCCTCACCAAAATCCCATCGGCATTTTTTAAAGAAATAGAACGAAAAATCATCACATTTGTATGGAATCACGAAAGACTCCAAATTGCCAAACCATCCTGACAAAAAAGAACAAGTCTGGAGGCATCACTCTGCCGGACTTCAAATTATAATACAAAGAAACAGTAATAAAAATGGTGTGGCATTGGCAGCAAAACAGACACATTGACCAGTGAAACAGAATTGAGAGTCCAGAAGTAAACCCATATTAAAATGGGCAAATAATTTTCAACAAAAAATTCAAAAACACATGGTGGAGAAAGGAAAGCCTTTTCAATAAATAGTGTTGGCAAAACTGAAAGGTCACTTGCAAAAGAATGAAACTAGAATATTGTCTATCACTACACACCAAAATTAACTCAAAATGGATTAAGGACCTGAATGTAAGACCGGAATCAATAAAATGCATAGAGAAAACATAGGGATTAAACTCAAGGACCTTGGACTTAAAGAGGATTTTATGAATTTGACCTCAAAGGCAAGGGAAGTAAAAGCAAAAATAAACAAATAGGACTA
>NW_011888783.1:7689315-7691780 GCF_000151845.1 Pteropus vampyrus | reverse complement strand
ATATCAAAGGGAATTAGAAAATGTCCACTGAGATATTTATAGTAAAACTAGTAATGACTAGTTTTTATTTTGTGTGTCCATCACTACTGACTTTAAAAAGTACTTAATGACATTGAATAAATAAGTAGGCAATTACTGAGCAACTCAGAATAGAACAATTTCTCCAACACAATACAGGAGAGAAAATACTTGTAAAGCTACTGCTATTAGCAGAATAGCCCCACTCTTTTATCCATTCACAATTCCTTTTTTTTTCTATGAGTTCATTTCTCTAATGGGGTAGTAAATAGAGATACTGAAATTTAATATTGTTATACCTTAGAATGCACACAATTTTAGTAAAATATAAAAAAAATTGTATACTTAATTTGGATGAAAATATTTCAACATTTTTAAATGAACAGGTATTTTTAAAATTACATTTCTCATATGAATACTTTTAGTGATAGTTTGGAAATACTACTAATCGATCATCATAATCAGGATGATTAGCAAGAAGTTTTTCAAGCAAGATAAAATAATAAGACAAATAACCATGACATATGTAATAATAGTAGGTATTTTTAATACATATTAATATGTAATATTTACCATCTTTGTATGTATATTTAGGCAATTTTTTATTTTTTAAAGTATTTAAAAGCAAAGTTACTATACTAAGCCTGAGTTCTAAAATAGTTAAAGATATTTTTCTCAATGAAAAATTAAATTTGCCCATAGGATTTTTAGTGACTAAAAAGGAAATTAAAGGTCAGATATATTAAAGCCTTTTTTAAAAACTTAGTAGAAATTTCATTGTTATGTTTGAATAAAGTTCTAGTGAATTATCAAAAGGCATGAAGGAAATCATGTGTTTCTATATCCCCTCCTCTTATATGTGATTTTGCTTTCTGGGGTTTTAGTTGCCTACAGTGAGCTGAAGTTTAAAAATATTAAATGGAAAATTCCAGAGACAAACAATTTGTAAGTTTTAAATTGTTCATCATTCTGAGTAGTGAGATGAAATCTCAAGCTGTACTACACACTGCCAAGGATGAATCATCCCATTGTCCAGCGTATCTGCATTGCACGTTTCCCACCCCTTAGTCATTTAGTAGCCTTCTTGGTTATCATATCAGTTATCAGATGTTTTGAGAAAATGAGAGAGGAGGGAGGGAGAGACAGACCACTTTCACATAATTTTTATTATAGCATATTGTTATAATTCTTCTGTTATTAGTTATTATTGTTAATCTCTTACTGTGCTTGGTTTATAAATTAAAGTTTATTATAGGTATATATGTATAGGAAAAAACATTGTATACATAGGGTTTGTTACTATCAGCAGTTTTAGGCATCCACCAGGGTCTTGGAACCTATCTCTAGTGTGTAAGGGGGGAACTACTGTATATGTTTTGCTTTCAATGATGAGGAAACAGTAGTGTAAGTAGTGCTATAACTTTTATCTGTGTTCTTTAGATAGTTCTTATTCAGTTTAATATATGCTTTACCTTGAATATCTTGAAAAAAATGTGTGCTACATATGTATATAAGATCTAAATCAGAGGCAAAGAAAACCTTGTAACATTCACTGTAATCATATTACTATTCCTGTAGCGTAACAATAGAATACTAGAAAATAACATTGCAGGACACAAACCTCAGGTGTCAACTTGTCACCATGTTACACTTAAAGTAGTTATTAAAATCATTATGCTATCAACTCCTGAAGTTTGGATGCACCAAATATAGCAACCTGGTTTAATTGCTTGCCATTTTATTTAGAATGAAAGAAAAAAAAAAAAGGAAAGGGAGAAAGGAATGGATAAAACTACATGTTTGAAAGATTCTTGTAAAGGCTTCCTTCTATCAAAATGCAATAACAAATAATTCTCAGAATGAATATTGGATAAATGAAGACTTGTTTGTTGAACTTAGATATCTTATTGTCTTTATAATTAGAGGAGAGAAGTACCTAAGTACCTGCACAGCTTGGAGAAAGGCTCAGAAAACACAAAATAAAAAGTATGACAGCCAACTTGATATTGTATAATATTTCTATTTTCAAAATCAAACAAAAAAACTCCCACAGATTCTTTTTTTTTTAGTCTGTTCCATTAATTGACTGCTGAACAGGAATGTCACTGTAGAGTATAATTTGTGTTGTTTGTAATTTAAGTGTCCAATGTAGAGGTGTAGCCTAGGAAAAACACTTATTAAAACATTCAATTTTCCAGCTGCTCCTTTTAGCCTTGCATATTTGTGCAGATCAATATTACTTAATGAGAAAGAGCAAGAAATAGACATGAATTCAATATTAGATTTAGAATACAAGTATAAATGTGGAGTTGTTGATGTATTTTTATATTTTTCATTTAAAATAGAAAATTTATATTTTGTAACTATATATATATATGTATACAATATAGTTATATATGAAAATATATTTTCTTTAAATTACAGAATTACCAATTAAAAGCTATCAT
>NW_011888783.1:7668953-7687345 GCF_000151845.1 Pteropus vampyrus | reverse complement strand
TATACAGTATATAAACTATTCAAATAACATCAATACTTTGATTCTTCAGATACTCTTACATATCTTTTGCTTGATAAGTGGCAGGAGTACTAAGTAAACTCTTAAATTCCAAATACTTTTACAAAATATAAATATAAACTTTTAAAAAATAATTATTTCATTAAATTCCCCAGTGAATTAAAATAGTAAAATGGATTAAGGCAATCAATTCTAATAAATGTTTAAATTGAATCATTTGTTAGGTCAAACACATATTAGTTTTTTCATCTGTACATCAAGAATGGGCAAACTGTGGCTCATGAGCCAAATCTAACCTGTCAATTGTTTTGGTAAGCAGTCTTATTAAAGCACAGCCATACCCATTTGTCCCATTTGTCTTCATATTGCTTATGACTGCTTTTCCCCTGACAATAACAGAGTTGAGAAGTTGAGACAAATACCATATGGCCATAAAGTCTAAATGCTTACTATTTTTAGAGTTTGCCAGCTTCTGCTATCAATAATTATCATACCCAGTTGTAAGATTCATCTGGATTTAAGGTTATTAACAAGTCAATTATATATGTTCACAGTTGTTTCTTATACTCAGTGTACACATTCACATATGTAGTCACAGCGTTGCATCAACACATACATGCAAATATACTCTATTTTTTTTTAAATTTAACGCTCAATCAAGGCAGTTATATAACTATTTCATTATGATAATAGTCATTATCAGTATTTCTTTCTAAAGTTGAAAATATTCCTATACTCATAAAATGGATCAAATATACTGAAAACTGTTCTACTATGTGAATTTCTACTAGAATAAGACATATAGAAATAGTGTTTATGTGCAAAAAATCTCTGAAAGTGTGTCTTTATATGTAAAGGAAACTTTAAGTATCAAATGTTACTAGGGCTTTCTCTATAGTATAATTATTTCCTCACATTTTATCATTTTTTCCAGACTTATTCAAATTAAAGAAGAATAATAAGATACTAGATCTGCAGATGAATTTCTCAGTGATAGGCACTGAGGTGTTACAAATTTGCAGTAAAAAATCTGTTTGCACATTTGTCAGATGTTCCACTTTGGGGATGGCACACTTTGGAGGTGGCAAATTATGTTTACAATTAAATGCCAGGATTCAACCAAGCCCATCAGGTATATAATATCAAAATTGTTGATAAGGAAATGACACATTAGCACCAGCTGTACTGCATACCAACAGCACGCTCTTCATTCCTTTATAGTGTCTGCAGCCTCACATATTTACTTTCTTAGTTATTCACAAATCAGCTATTCAATTCAATTTATTAGTAAATTTAATCAAGAACAATGATAACCAGTCTCTTTTTATTTTTATCTTAAACTGGTCAAATCATATGACACACACACACACACACACACACACACACTCACATACACACACGCACACACTCACACATGCACACACTCACACACGCTAGGCACATAAGTATCATGATTTTGTAGATCCCTAATCTACAATCAACTTCCTTTCATTTTACTACAATTTATAGAGCATAATAATGAATATATTATAGTACCATGATTATATTGGAAATTAAGTCTACAAATTAAGTATAACTGAATCTATGTAGAATCTCAGCCTCTACTTTAATATTTTAATAATAACAAAATTTACAACAAAGTAGTCAAAAAAATCATTTGACTTCTTAGCTTTGTAGATTAATTCAATAAAGAATTACAAAAAGCATTGTAAATAGGTATTTATTTTTTTAATTTTTAAATTTTTTATTACATTTATTTGGTAACATTGACTAATAACATTATATAAATTTCAGGTGTACATTTTATAATATTGCAATTTTATACTTCAGTGTGTGCTCACCACCCGAAGTCTATTCCTTTAGCAAAGATGAGAACACTATCACCCATCACTCCATCACAGGAAAATTACTCAAATTTGAGCTGAATTTTCTATTTTGTGTAGTTTGAGTCATCCACAGTTTATACCAATATCTGAATAAAATGCTAATCAAGACCTTTGAATTCTGAGTGCTAGTGGCAAACTATAAAGATATTTAGATTCTTTAAGTATATGTTTAGGAATTTTGTTCTATAGTCACTTTCCAGCAGATTTGAATATCAGCTACCTGACCCCACCAACTGCATAATATTCCTGAGAACAACCAATATCCGACTAGACGAGAAATTGGTAGTGTGAGTGAACCATAACAAAATTCTAGCTCTGCTGACAATAATTGCATAAACACACACTGTCAGAGTTGAGAATTTCTGTGAAATCTGGTTAGAACCTGAGAGAGGAGAAAGTAGAGCAAAGTTCTGGGTCATGAGGAAAAAAATCAAGTAGAGCAGAAAACAATTATTTACATTTTTTTTCTTCATAGTTCCAGCTAAGATGAAAATAAAAAAAAAAACAGAATAAAGATTTTTAAAAAATTGTTTTTCTCTTCTTCTCTGACAGCTCTCCATGTCAGATTTGATGTTGGAAGATTACTGACGGAGAGTGTGGGCGAAGGTTAATCTTTAGGCCAGAAAGTATGTAGACAGTGGTCAGCAAGGCCTTCAATTATAGGAAACAAAGAGAATAAAATTTCTAATAGTATCATCCAAAAAGAGGCAAGCCTATGACTCCGCCTACAAGAGGTGGATGGTCCTTGGCATATTAAGACATTTTTCTTTCCAGGAGAAAGGACTGAAACATGATTAATAAAAACTAAGAAGATTATTGTTGCTTATTGGGCTGTTGCCTTGACTGTATTAGGGGCTATTTTGTCGCTGTAGTACAGTTTCTTCCATTCTCCAGAAAATGTAAGCGGCATCGCTTTATTATGTTTGCTATCATTGGTGGCATAATTAATAAATAAAGATAAATAAATGAGAAGAATATTAACTTGGATAAAATGAGGCAGTATTTATACAAGCAACTCCATCTTGCCAATAATGTATAAGTGAGCCCCAATATAAACACTCTACAGATATGTCTCTGAAAATTCTCCACTTTCCCCTATACTAACCACCCAAAATATATTATAGGTCCAAAACATACTTTGATCTTCCTCTTGATTATGCATTTGTTTAGATTATTTTCTTCTTTTAGCCTCTACTATTGATCCCATTGAAATTGAAGCTCCCTTTTTCAGATGCATTTGGTATATGCTTTAGGTTCTTTACCTCTGTGTGTTTGAAATATTTAATGTACACTTTACATCCCTGTATTATTGGTTAAGCTCAATGAGAAAGGTAGATTTTTTTTGGCCTTGTCTACCACTCTATGCCCAGCACCTAAAATAGTACCTGACTCATAGAAATTTCTCAAAAGTCTATGTATTGACTGAAGACTGACCTCCTTGAGGGTAGGGATTGTTTTATTAATCTCACGATAGCTAGAAACTCTCATGCAGTGCCACAAGTTTCTGCATTTGGGTTTTGTCTCAGAGACATCATTAAATTGTTATAAAGTGAATGAGTGATTGGAAAGACAAATGCTAACTTGAATCATTTAAAAGTACAAAACTAACATTTTGATAGAAAGTTCACTAGCCTGAGAATTTAATTGTGAGTTCTGGTGCTATTCTGAAGCAAAATTGCTATGTTACTCTCATCAAGTCAGCGAAGTTATTGGGATGTCAGTTCTCTCATTTGTTAAATTAAGTGGCTGGACATTGTACAACTCTATTACTTGTTAGGAGCTATTTTTACACGTTCATCCAATACATTCTGCAGCAAAACCTCTGCTTCAAATGTTGCTTCTTTGCTCCACAATCACGTAATTTAACACCTAATTGTCTTCACATTATAGGAAATGAGAAAGTTGTCATGGAAAGGTCATTGAGGAGAATTTATTCAGCATAGCGCAGCAATTTCTGGCTTTCAAGTGCTGCCTGGATATAATCACTTGTCTAGTAGCTGAGAGGCCCTTCTAAACTTGAGTAGATTTTCCTGACCTATTTAAAACCCACTTAAATTTCTACCTTTCTTTTTTTTTTTTTTGGAAACAGGGATGTAATTTGACATATGTAAATGAATCCCCTTCATCTAGGTAGTTGCTCTTGCATGTCTGTTGATTTAATAGGTCTGGCTTTGAGCAATTCCTTGGTTTAGGTAGAATTTTGAGAATAGGGGATGATTTCGTCTATTCCTCCTATGGTCAAGCTCCTATCTGCATGAGATCTTTACTATCAAGAACTGACATTTATCAGTCTCAAGTCTGAGCTCTACTTTAGAATGTATAGGAATTTCTTTTTAGAGAATCAAAATTATATTTGAGGAAGAAATTAACCAAACAACGTAAAGTTTTAAGTATTTTGGCACAAAATTTAGGGTGCTAAGTGGCTACCACTTTGTAGAATTCGAAAGTGAGTGACACAATGCAGTTACTGTAAAAAATTCCGTAATCTGTATTTTCCACAGATGAAATAATTATCTGTTTATCTTTTTTAGATATATAAAGATGCTTCTGAAAAAAGCAAATAATTTATATTTATTAAATCATAATAGATTTTGTCATCTAATATTTTCTCAAGTAATATATGATAAAAATAAAACCTTCATATAGAGTCACAAAACGTTTGATATTTCTAAGGAGTCCTTTTTTTAAAATATTGTGTTCTTGAGAAAAATAAACAAATTATGATAGGATCTTGCTGTGTTCATAACTGTGTACATGCTCTTATCTGTTAATGTAAAACATAATTATAGATTATGGTATAATGGCAGTAATATGTTATTAGTAAGAACAATATATATTGATACTTGATTTTATTTTCACAATTCATATTCTCTAAAATATTTTAAAAATATGAATAGGTTGTAAAATTACTATTCAATTTCTAATTTAAAAGCAGTTTTTCATTTACTCATGTATTTTAAATTTGTTGGTGATAGAGGATACAGCGATTTTTTTTTTCATGGACAGAAACCATAACATGGTTTATTATATGAAATTAATCTACTAATTTTTAAAATAATTTACTGTCTAATACAGATAGCCAACACCTTGAAATGAATGAAGTGCTGTCACACTGACTTCACCAAGATGAGGAAATGAGATCTGAGTGAATGTAAAAGAAAGCCAAAATCTCTTTTTGATTTTTGTTATCGTTGTGTCTCTATAAAGTGCTAGTTCATGGCCTCTTGTCAATTTTTCTTGTTTTGATACATATAAACACCAAGTGCCTTAAACCTCTAAGATATCATTTTAAAATATACAAGTACAGTACATAAGCTGTCATTCGATAAATGCATTGTGAACACAGAGCCAGGAATATAACATCTCTCACTATTCCATTTTCCTCACTGCTGATTCTAGGTCCCCTCAGGCAATAAAAGACTCTTGAGATTCCTTAATGGAATAAAACATTAGGCCACAACTTTATTAGTTTAAACAAAGAACAGGGCAATTGTTCCCAGATAGATTCACCAAGTCACTAGGCAGCAATGATACCTACTTCCCCCAAGTGACTGATATCTTTTTTAATACCTAATTGCCTTTTACAAAGGGAATTGGACAATCAGTCCTGCCTTATACTTAAATTTGGAACATAGTTCTACCCTTAGAGTGTCAGCAACTTTCATTTGGCACTTTCTCCATCAGAGAATTTCAAGACTTGAGAGAAGTTTTGTTTCTTTTTAAATACTTATAAGATTGTAAAAGCATAATAATATAATGTTCTATCTCTTAAATTAAGTTCAGAAATCTCCCCTTTTTTAGCTATTTATTTTCCAATTATTCAATTTCCAATGCACAAGTCAATTAGAATAGTTGCATATTGGCAAATGTGCTTCTTCTTCCATTTTTCATTTCTTTAGAATTTGATCTTTTAATTGATTGATTTATGACAGATTTAAATGTGTTCAAATCTATCTTATTTATCAGTCAAGTCCTTTTTATATTCCTACATCGTTACCCTTTATTAGTCCTTTACTACTAAACTTTGAAAATGTTGTCTCTCCATGCTGTTTCATTTTTCTTTTTTTCTTTCTTTGTTTCTTTGTTTCTTTGTTTCTTTGTTTCTTTCTTTGTTTCTTTGTTTCTTTGTTTCTTTGTTTGTTTGTTTGTTTGTTTGTTTGTTTGTTTCTTTCTTTCTTTCTTTCTTTCTTTCTTTCTTTCTTTCTTTCTTTCTTTCTTTCTTTCTTTTTTCATGTATTTATTTCAGACAAGTTACTTTCTTCTTATTATATCTTGAGCCCTCTTTGTCCTGGGAAGGGGTGGGCCAGGGGACCAGGCCCAGAATCATGCATCCCACTTCTTTGGGTCTGGGTTCCAAAGCCAAGGCCCATGAGGGAGGAGGTAGGGGTGAGAAGTCAGGAGGGCCTATGGAGCCACAATAGGGCAGACAGAAGCAGTGGGCTCTGGGACAGGGACCAGAACCCAGAATATCTGGGTCCATGGGGAGCTTGTAGGTCATGGCCTGTCTGTTTTTAAAATCTCTCTCTTCTACTCAGGTGAGGGAACAACGCAGATGCTTGAATCAACTTAAGTAACTACAAGTACTTTCCTGTCATTAGATCATAAGTTGTTAGTGTTTAGAGGAGAGGTTGAGACCAGGAAAGGTGAGACTAATAATTATCTTTGTGATAAACTTAGTAGCCTTGAAATTTATCTTAAATATTTTGGATAATTAAAAAACTGGAGCAGAGCAATAAATAATTAAGATTTAAAATAAACAAAAATCACTGTTAACATTCTGAAAAAAACCTGTGTTTGGAAAGCAAAGGAGAAGTTAGAAGCCCCATTAATCCAAGAGAGAAATGGAAAAGTGGTCATGGAAGTAAGGGAGAAGAGTAAAAAGTTGAATAGAAAAATACTGAGTAGGTTAAATACATGAAATTAGATTTAAGAGGTAAGAGAAAGAATAGTGGCAAGGATTACCTCTTGGCTCTTGCTTTAACTCTTGGGCAGATTTTGCGGATTTTCATAAAAACCTATTTTAGAAAATGGGATAAATCTTTGGTTGAAGGAAGGCGATAAATTCTAGTTAGTAAAATTTATATTTAATAATTATATGAAAAATAAGTCTAAAAATGTAGCAAACAATTGGATATATTCGTACATTTAATGATAAATTTATCACTGCTTTAATCAACTATTGTATTTCAGGTTATCCAAAAACCACAGTAATAGCTCTATTTAAAAAGATTATTTGAGATATTTAGCTTGATACAAAGAAAGTGTAATTGTGTGTGTGTGTTCCATAGTGCATATCAGATGAGTACACGTATTTTTGAAGAGCAAAATAATAGAAATAGTCATAGAAATCTTTTGATTAAAGAGCCATTATTCTCAAGTTTAGGAGTTACAGATCTCATAACACTGATGTTACTGGTTCCAGGACCTCACCCAGAACCAATGATATATCACCTGAACCACTAAAACTGATATATTCCAGAATCGTTGATAAAGTCAAAGATAACATATCTATAACATGTGATTTTTTAATTGATGTTTATTAAATGCTTTTTTCAAAATATGTATGTCGTACATTAATGGTATATTTTTGTAGACAAAGAATTGTCCTTTTGTTATTAGATAAATAACCTTAAAAACGGAGAAGAAAATATGCTGTGTTTTCCCTCGAGTACACTATTTTCTTGGTCTTCTGTATATATCTATTTCTGAGTTCACCGTTGATGGAGTATTTGAAGGGAAGGGAGTCCCTTATAAACATGACTTGTATAAAATAAAACATTTTTAAAGTAGACTTGAAAGCATTGTTTATGGCTTGTTGCCTTTTGTATTAATTTTCAAGATTTATAATTAAAAAGTAAAGCTGAGTATAATAAAAACTTAAATAATTAACATACATAACTTGAAACATGTAAATCAGTACTAAAGATTCTGCTTTTAAAATCATGCTCAAGAGTATGGCATTAACAAATAAGCACTTGTTTTCCCATTAAGCAATTAGGTATATGCTTATTAAAGTGCATGACAAAAAAAAATTAGTTGTTTTTTTTTTTCTTTTAATTCGGGTTTCTACTCTTTTATCAAATTCTGTACAATTACCTTAAACCAATGGAGAATCTATCTGCATAAATTTATTCATTATATCATTAATTTTTTTAAATATTGTCGAAATTTATGTTACTATTATAAAAAAATGGAGAAATTAGTTATAATCTACTCACTAGAATATTACATGCCCAATAAATGTGTTTGTGATATTGTAGTAATTAATGTTTCAATAACAGTTGCTTATATAGTAACATTTTCTCTATGTTTTTAAAATCATTCTCTACTGTAAAAACTTAAGAAATTTTAAAAACAATGCAAAAAAATGGTAGAAGATTACATTTCTGAAATGTATGGTTTTCACTGCATCCACTGGTAAGACAAATTTATGTAGTTCATTTTCTTTTATGCTTGAGTAGTATTCATTTTATATAGGTGCCACATCTTTTTTATACAACAATCAGTCAAAGGACACAGGTTGTTTTCATGTCATGACTATTGTGAATAATGCAAAGAACATAGGAGTACATATATCTTTATGAATAACTGTCTTCAAATTTTGGGGGTAGATAACCATAAGAGGGATTGTTAGCCTTAATTTTTTTTTTGTCTTCTTACAGCAAAATTGATTATGACTCCTTTAAAAACAATCTTCCCAGTTGTTTCTTCTTATAATCACAGAAGAAATATAAAATATCTCTAAACTCATCAGATTACATTTAAATGTAAAGGCTTAGGAAACTTTGTACTGTTTTTCATAGAGGCTTCACCAATCTACATTCCCATGGGCAGCGTATGAGGGTCTCCTTGTCTCCACGTTCTCTCCGACACTTGTTATTTCTTGTCTTATTGATAATAGCCATTCTAACAGACGTGAGGTGGTATCTCATTCCAGTTTTGCTCTGTGTTTCCCTTATAGCTAATTCAGTAGAGCATCTTTTCATACATCTGTTAGTCATCTGTATGTCTTAGAAAAACTGTTCAGGTCTTCTGCCTATTTTTTAATGGGATTGGTTGTTTGTTTGTTATTGTTGAGTTATATGAATTCTTTATATATTTCAAATATTAGCCCCTTATTGGAAGCATTTACAAATGCTTCTTCATTTACAAATATCATTTACAAATATCTTCTTCCACTCAGTTGGTTGCCTTTTTGTTTTGTTGGTGGTTTCTTGCTAGGCACAAGGAATCCAATGATGAACAACAACAAAAAAAATGTTACACATTCTTTCTTGTACCTTGTAGTCCATTGAAGGAAACAGACTTAAATACAAAAGCTATTTGTAAATATGAAGTTTCTTTCCTTGTAAGGAAATGCATTTTCTCTTTAAATTATGTGAAAATTATTGATCCAAAATATTATTTTTTACTGTATTTGTGGAATCTTTAAAAAATTATCAAAACTGTTACATTTTCATGGCTTCCTTCCCATCTACCCCTTAAAACCACAAACAAAAAGGAATAATTGGAATATTGCTTTTCATTAATTGACTTCATCAAAGTGGGAGTTTTATTTTTATTTTTAATAGGTCATTAAACCTTTATTAATAGGCACTTGGAACTGCAGTTAATTATTTAAAGTTTATCCTATGAACTAAAGATGTTCAGAAAATCCTGTAAAAAAACATATTATCAAATCCTGTCCATTATTGTATTTTTCATACCAAGTCCATGTTTCTACTTGGCAACAACATTAAAACAAATTTTTTGAAAAACGATAAATGGCACTACCTAGGAAATAATTAAGTCCCTGCCATCAAACCTTTCGGGGCTTATTTTAACTTCATACAATTTTCACTTAATCTTAACAAGTGCATGTGAAATTTTGTTGGTCATCTATTTTTTGTCCTATCAACAATGATTTAATTAATTCACCCCAAATATATACTACTTAAGATGTCTAAATATCTTTAAGCTGTTAAAAATGATTTCTACAGCAAATGTCCTAATCAAGTATTCAACCTAAAATGCTCAGTGTGTTTGACTTAGAGTGAAGGATTAGTTTCATTGAAATAGAGAAAATAAAATGACCTAGTTTATTATAAATGAGATACAGAAAACTATAATATACTTCTTATTTGAAATGGATATTATATAATATTAAATGTGAAAAGTCTAGTTATGTTTTTTATACAGAAAGCACTTTCTCACACCCACACCTAATATTCCATTTTTAATCAATATGGAGGTACAGTCTGTATTTAGTGATACATAATATAATTGATGATGACTTTTGACAAATATATACACCTGTGTTAACTGTCATTCTAACTTTAATATAGAATATTAATCTCTCTCCATGAAGTTTACTCATACTTCTTTGCAGCCAATCTTCCTACTAACCCCCAACTATCCATTCCAGGCAACTAGTTATTGGATTTGTTTTGCATACTGTAGATGTTCATATGCTTGAACCTGATAATATTTACAAATATCTGCCCACTCTCTTTTACTCAATACAATATGTACAGAATTCTTTCAAATTGTTTAGTGAATCCATAGTTTGTTCCTTTTATGATTGAATAGTAGTCCACTCCATAATAATACAATAAATGTATTCATTCATCTGATAATGAATGTATGATATGTGTGTGTACACACATATATACTCACACTTTGTGTAAATCATCTTACACATATGTGAGTATGTAAATATTCTAATTTCTTATTTTGTCTCAGCGACACTGTGTGGATATTTCATTTCTTAAAAAGTAAAATTCAAAATAATTCTGATCAACAAATATATCTATGACAATAATCTTAGTCCAAAATATGTTTTAATTATTTCTTGTTATATTTTAATTAACTACAATTCTAATGCATCTAAATTTACATCTGCCTCTTATTCTTAATATCTTTTATTATTTTTGTTTCTTTTCTTCAGAGTGCATAATTACAATAAAATAATTTAATATTGAGATAATGTAGTATTAGTACCATATCCTCTTTCCTTCTATTTAATTTAATAGTTATCTGAGAAAAATATAAGAATTACATAAACTGTGATTAATGGTGAGATTATAGTTTATCAAACATAATCATGATAAGTAATATTAGATAAATTTGTGGATGATATAATGCACAAATCATAGGTACCTATATAGTAATTTATTTAATCCTCCTGATAAAAAATAAGGTGGATACTATGCTCCCATTTTAAAAAAAAGGAAAATGAAACTTATAGAAGTTGTGGAATGTGCCCACAATCACATAGCTAAATAACTGAATGGTTTTCCATGCAGTATACTCAGAGTCCATTTTTATGTATATTTTTATTTTAATACAATTTTAACTTGGTAACCAAAAATAAATAAATAAATAAATAAAGTAACAGAAGCTGATGATATGAAATAAAAACTAATTTCTCCTTTTCATAGCCTTATCACATTTCTGTAAGAAATAAGTCTCTACCCTTTTATTTATTCATTATTAGATGGTCACGATTCTAAATAATATCTTTATACAAGTAGGTCTTAATTTGTCAATTCTATCTAAATTTTTCTTTATGAAAATAATTATATGCATTACTCCCTAATTTTCTACTCTTTATTTTAGTATGTATACTTTACCTTTCAATTACTTTTATATTTTTACATACTATATTAAATGCTCACTTACTAGTATGTCAGTTTTTACAGTTTCTCTTGATTTCGTGCCGTGTAAAATGAGCAAATTAAGTCTATCGCACTTCTATTTCTCAGCGTCTATCAGCTTTTCTTGTATACATTTAAAGTTTAGTAGATTTATGTCCTGCTCTGGAACTACAATAATGTCTTACTCTCATCACTTACATTTCGAGTCTAGGAGTTATCAATAAATTGCATTTTTTTTAATTATAAAAATATTATTGAACCAAGTAGCGGACCTTTAAAGCAGGAAATGCAATCTCAAGTTACTAAAACTGTGTTTCTTAAAGAATGATACAAATGTTATACTCAAAAATTAAAATAAATTTGCTTTTCTTAAATTTTGTTAATTGTACATCCCATGCACTTAACCATCATAGCATACTTTATATACTGCCTGTAAAACAAAATTTAGTGATAGTAATTTTTTCATAAAGAGATATTTGATTGCAAAAATAATGGGGAACATGAAACTTGAAGTCATTAATTCTACATAAAGCATATGTAAAATTACATGTATTACATAGATATACTATAATTCTATATGTAACATATTTAGAATTTTTATAAACTGTATATATAAGATAATATGTTATCTTATATATTTTATTTAGCTTTAGATTATGTGTGTCTACAACTTGTAATATAATTAAGAAGCTAGCAAAAAATTAAAAATCCTTTATATAATATTTTAAATAATGTGAAACATTGCAAAATAAATTATTTTTAAGAATTTAAATATCATAAAAATATTATATTAATAGACACAGAAACATTAAATCCTCTTTTGAATTTCCTACAGACCAGGCCACTGTTATTTTAAAGATAAAAGATTAAGAACCATCACATTGATTCTTCAAGAAACATATTCTATCAAAAGGCTTTTCATGAAGCAACTGGGACTGTGCCTCACAAAATGTGTGCCATCCCTTCACAAATAATACTTATTTTTGATTTGCTTCCAAAAGAATTTCAGTTAGCTACCACTTGCAAGTAAAAAAAAAAATCTAGTATTATAATATTCGATATATACAAATACAAAAGTTGTAAGGAGTATAAATTATTTTACTGAATTATTAGTTTTTTAAACAATTCATATATTGTCTCAGTCTCTGGAAAGCTAATGGATTAAAATTTTTCTCATTTTTAAACTTATGAAATAAGTGAAACTTTGGAAAATATACTTGACAATAATTTTATATTTTATAAATATTAGGTAAAGCATAATTATAAGTAGTATGGAACAAATATATATTTATTTTCAAATTCCACTTACTGATAAAATGTGACAGTTAATGACTTGTGTCTATTTAATAGGTAAATTTGGAATCTACCTGTTATATTTATTGTGAGAGGTCCATCTTGAAACAAGTTTTAAATTATTATAAACCAATTGTTTACCTGGAGAAATATGAGATCTACTTACTTAACAGTCCCAGGTTTAATAACAGAGATATTTTTTTCAGGGTGAAGCCTAGGGATTTTTTTTTGATGCAGTGTTGTTTCCAAGTTTTAATTGTTACTACGATTAAAGATAGAAGTGATTATTACATTGATATTTACTTGAATATTTTGTCAAGACAGATTTCTTTCCTTGTGAGATGATTAAAGTAAGGAATATGTGTGTAGCAGTGATGTAGAATGCTGAGATTTCTGTTTTACTAAGTAGCCTAATAACTCTGATCTATCTGGCAGTTCACGAGTGGTGAACTGGATAAAAGGAAAACTGTTAATACACAATTAAGAGCTCTTTGCAACATCTAGCCACCAAAACTTTGATATCAATATTTCATGGTGAGTCACCTCCTATCCTCTTGTAAGGAATTAAATTGGTTCTTTGAAGCACTGAAAAGATTTCCATCAAAATAAAGCATTTTACAAGATGATGGAATCCAGCTTGGGTGGACAAATGGCTATAATTTTTTTTACCAGGTACTACTGAAAAGCTTACATGACACATTAAAATATAAATTCTCTTTAACTGTAACCTCAATTTGTAGGAGTAAGTTAGGGGGTAAAGAAACAAAAATATAGTTATTCTGCTAGAATAAAGCTCTGTAACAAAGTATGTTTTATAATCTCCAGAATATACTGAAAGAGAAAGAGCTGATATATTTCATATATTTTTGAAAGCTACTTTCAGAATGAAAAAGGACTACAGAGAATATTTGTTTTTAAAAGTTGTGAAGAGAAAAGCCAGATTATCCTTTGAGGTACAGCACCACCTATTTACACACCTGCCTACTTGTGTATGCGTATTATTGACAGCCTTATAAACTTGTATTCAATTTAATGGTTAGTGCTAATGCTAATAACCCCTATTTTTAGGATTTTGAGAATTCATATTAAATGATTTTTGTTTTTTTTTTTTGTTTTGTTTTGTTTTTTTTACGGCGCTATATTTTAAGAAATTTAGAAGAAATATCACCTGATTATTTGATTTAATTGCTCTTTCTCTGAATGGAACCGATTATTGGTTGTGCTATCAAAAGTTTCAATCAAAGAATTGATGTTTTTGTATTTTTTTCAAGGCCTTTCAAATGAAAAACAACAATATTTGAAACATTAGATGTTTGAGTGTTTTACAGTTTCCACTCAAATCGAGTTTCAGTAGCACTGGTGTTACTTGAGAACTTCTTAATCTCAGCCCCCCGCCCAGACCTACTGAATCAGAATTTGCATTTTGATAGGTGATTTGATACATATTAAGATTTGTTGAACACACAGTGGAAATAAATATATATGCCTTACTGTTAAAGTGTATGGCTGAAACTTATTGGATTTCGTTAACTAATGTCACCATAAAAAAATAAATAAAAATAAATTAATTTAAAAAAAAAGATTTGAAACACACTGATTTAAGTCAGCAGATGGTTTAATAGCTCTCACATCTGAAGAAAAGGAATATCTTCATATGTGAAATTGGCTTCATTAAACACAACTACCACAATAGCAAAGACACTGAGAAGAATGAAAGAAGATCATTTTGGAAACAGTTTTAACTCTCACTGAAAATATTTCATCATTTTCAGATTCTTAGATATTGCTAGGAACATAAATGGAACAATGAACTTCTTATAGTAGCTGATAATTCTTTTTTAAACTTTTAACACTGACAGCTACACTTAACTGGAAACCTCAGTTTTTCAATCTTATCATGTGTAGAAAAATAAGCAGTTTCAAAGATACAAAGTCAATCAAGGATTTGTCATACTCTGTAGGGCTTTGATGCAGCTTCTCTCATTTCAATGATCTATAAATATATCAAAGTATATGGGGTTTTGCCAATTAATTATGCAATTTGTCTCTCTCTGTTATCTACATCATAATTATGCATCCATTCCCTCAGTCCATAAGAAATTATTGAGAGTCTATCAAAACTTGGTACTTTGGTCAGTGGGTGGTCTTGGATATCCCCAAATCTCCTGTTTGGACAATTATTGACACAGCAGGACTTTGCTGTGTTCTTAAAAAAATGCAGTCTTATATGGCTCCTTTAGGATTCAACTCTATTTTAAGTTTGTACAGTCTAAAAGATCAGTATGAAAAGTACAATTAGAACTTAGTTTAGAGAAATGTCAAGTTCTTTCCAGAAGTTGTTATTATACTATGTTATTTAAATACTTCTTTTTAATGCGTGTGTCTTTGGTAAAACAAATACATTTTTGTCTTTAATATGATCACAAATTATAATAAAATCAGTTAATACAGAGAAAAATGTAAGTTGTTTAATCTTTAAAACTACTCTGGCCTAAATATTGATTCTAGTCATTTTTGTTTTTTGTTTTGAGACTTGGATGTCAGTAGATAAATTAATCCTACTCCTAATTCATAGCAGATTGTTATCTTTCATTTATGTAAGACCTCACCCTTGTTTTGTTCTATATTTTTTATCTTTGTTCCTAACTTCAAAAATTCATCTATTCCAGCTTGTTTAAAGAATGTTCTGAAATGTATATGTGTTGTATAACATGTAATTTTTAATGCCTTAAATACATATAAATAATTTATGCCAAATTTTATTGTTTTATATCTTTACAATGTTTCTGAATATCTAGCTGATGTTTATTCCCGCTGGACATTATCAGTAAAATTCATTCATATTTTATTTATTCATTCCCGAGGAATGCAGATATTTAGATTGCCTCCTAATTCATGCTACCACAGATAACCCCAAATTTTTATTAAAGTTGTACTGGACTTCTGCAAGAATTTATCTGAGCTATTGTCCCAGCAATGGGAATCCTGGGTTGCAAGGACATGCATACATAATTTCACTAAATACTCTTGCAAAATTGTTTTCTAGTGTAACTGGCCCAAGCAATTCCCAGGAATTTTGTCCTTCCACTTTTTCCCCCATAATGCATTATTATCCATTATTATTTTTTTAAATGCATTTTACGTTGTGTTATTTTTGTCTTACTTTGCACTTATTTAATTAGGTTCTTTATTGAAGCATTCATTTTTTATGGATTATATATTTTATACCTTGATTTTATTTTTATATTAGGCTCCTTATTGTTTTTTAGGGTTTCTGGTGTTGTCTAAAACTAGATAATTCTGTCCAACAGAAATTTTTACGATGCTGGAAAATTCTATATATGTGCTATTAAGTACTGTGACTGCTAGCCATTGATGGCTATTGGACAATTAAAATGTGGCCAGTGTGATTTCAGAACTGAATATGAACCTGAACATATTTTAATTAATTTAGGTTAAAATTTATATAGCCACATATTCCTACTGGCTACCATATATAACATGCAGCTATAGATATTGATGCCTTGTTGGTCTTAGTTAACTTTTTTATGTTTATCATCTGCTAATTTTAAATCATTTTCCTTCAAAAGAAATTCCTTATAATGATATATTCCAAAATTGTTCACAAGAGTGTCATGGAAGTGATGGAATCCCCTTCTCAATGCATCATATCAGCAGAACCAAAGTGATACTTAAAAATTTATTGTCATTTTAACAGACTCATTGAGATATACTTCATATGCAATACAATCTATGAATTTGCAGTTTACAATGAATAGTTTTTAATATATTCACAGAGTTGTATAGCCATTGCCACAGTCTAATTTTAGAACTTATGATTCACCTCCAAAAACAAAATCATACTGGCAGTCATTCACTCCTACTACCTACTCTGCACCAGACAACCACAACCCACTTTCTTTCTCTATAGATTTACTTATTCCAGACTTTTCATATAAATAGAATTGTGTAATATGTTGTCTTTTTGACTGGATTATTTCACATAGAATGTTTTTAAAGTTTACCCATGTTGTAGTATATATCACTACTTCATCCATTTTTATTCCTGAACAATATTCCATTGTTTGGTTATACCACATTTTGTTTCTCCACTTATCAGTTGATAAATATTTGAGTTGTTTCCACTTTTGGCTATTATGAATAATGCTACTATGAACATTTGTGTTTCTGTGTGGATATATGTTTTCATTTCTCTTGTGTGGAACTGCTGGGTTATATGATAACTCTATGTTTAACAATTTAGGAAACAGCCAAATTGTTTTCCAAAGTCACATTCAAATATGATCTCCAATTTCTCCATTTCCTTCCCAACAAGTGTTATCTATTTCTTTGGTTGGTTGGTTGGTTGGTCGGTTGGTTGGTTGGTTGGATTTATAAACTATAATGGTCAGAATGGGTATAATGTGATATATTATTTTGGTTTTGATTTGCATTATCTAAGGGCTGATAATTCAAGTGTATTTTCATGTTTGTATTGGTTATATGTTTTTAGAAAACTGTCTATTTAGATTTTTTGTCCATTTTTAATTGAATTATTTATTATTTATTATTTATTATTGAGTTGTAATAGTTCTTTATGTAGTCTGGATACAAGTACCTTATTAGATGTATGATTTGCAAATATTTTCTCCCATTCTGTGGGTGCTCTTCTCACATTTTTATTTATAGTATATTTGTATAATGAAACTTTTTCTTTTATAAATTTTGTTAATATGAGCTTATTTTTTTTCTTATTACATGTGATTTTGGTGTACTATCTAAAAAGACTGCTTATGTTCTTTTTGTCAAGTTGTTCTAGTTACATAATTATGCAAAAGGTACAAGGGGTAAGTTTTGCCTAATTAAGAATACAAGAATTTATTCCTATTTTCGTCTAAAATTTTTTTGTAGTTTTAACTCATACATTATTTTCTATGATCCATTTTGAGTTAATTATTGTGTATGATGTAAGAAAAAAGTCATACTTCACCCACTTGTGTGTGAATAGGTAGTAGCTCCATTTCTTGAAAAGGCTATTTTTTCCCCCTTTGACTGCCTTTATACCCCTGTAGAAATGCAATTGATCATAATGGAAGGGTTTATTTCTGAACTCTCATTTCTATTACATGACTGTCCAAGTATGTTCTTATGATAGTATCAATGTTTTGATTTCTGTAGCTCTGTAGGAAGTTTTAAAATAGAGGCATGTGTTTCCTCCAAATTTACTCTCTTTTTCAAGATAGTTTTTGTTCTTTAGGGTTGTTTAGCTTTTCATATGAACTGTAGTATTAGCATCGAATTCGACAAATTAGGTAGGTGAGATTATGAGAGGGATTATACTGAAACTGTAGATTAATTTAGGGATTATCCCCATTTTAACATTACTAAGTATCCCAGTCTGTAAGCATTAGATGTATTTTCATCCATTTAGGTCTTCTTTAATTTATTTCAATAATTTTTATAATTATCCGTGTAAGATTCTTCTACATGTTTTGTTAAATTTATTCTTAACTATTTCATTCTTTTTAATACTATTGCAGATGGAATTGTCTTTTAATTT
>NW_011888783.1:7654677-7667988 GCF_000151845.1 Pteropus vampyrus | reverse complement strand
AGGTTTTTACAGTATTACCTTATAAAACAATATCCGTAAACTCATTAGTGATGTCTTCTCTTTTATTCTAGATTTTAGTGAAAAGTCCTCCTTTATTGCTTTATTTTTTATTAAATGCATATTTTCTGTTGCAACATTTTAATTATTATCAAGTTCTTTTTACTATATCTTAAAAATTATTTAGCAGTAGTTCTGGGGTTTATAACAGACATTTTAAGTTATCAGAATCTATTTCTGGTTTATACTAACTTAATTTTAGTGAGATATAAAATTTTATTCCTACATTATCATATCCTCTCTTTTTTAATGTTCTTATTGTAATACATATTAGGTCCATTTATGTTAGAAACCCAAAAATGCATTGTTAGAACAATACACTATATAGTTTTATATCCTTTAAGCTGAGAGAAGCAAGAACAGACAAGTGTACATTTAGAGTGTTGTTCTATTAATCTTACTATATCCTGTTCTCTTTATATTTTCCTGTAGTTTTATCATTGGATTTTTTTTACTACTTCAGTGCAGTTTTGTTTCTCTAGCCTCCTTTGCGTGTTGTTGCCAAATATGTAATATTTCTATGTGTAATAGGCAAACAATACAATTATATACATATTGTTTTACACAATTTCTTTTAAAATGAGTTAACAGGAGGTGGAAAATATGCAATTATACTATCTTTTATATTTAACTATATAATCATCTTTACTAATATTTTTTAGAGTATAGAAATGGGAATTTGAATTGCTATCAGTTCCTACTAGTTTTTATCCTGAAGAAGTGTTTTTTTGTTTGTTTGCTTTTAATATTTAGCATTTGCTTTATTTGGAGATCTGCTAATTATGCTTTCTTTTTGACTAATTGTCTTCCTAGATGTAAGATCTTTTTAAGACTTTAAAAAATTTTAATTTCAGTACTTTGAATATGACATCTCATTATCTTCTTCTATTCTCCATTGTTAGCTATTAAATTATTGCGTTTCACCTTCAAGAATTTTTCTTTGTCTTGTTTTCAAAATTTCGAATATAACATCCATGTGTGGATCTCTTCTTTTTTCCTATTTGGAGTTTGTTGAGATTCTTGCATGTGTAGATATTTTAAAAGTCAAATTTAGGAAGAGTTTTGGCATTATTTCTTTGAATATTTGTTCTAACATTTTTCTCTCTCCCTTTCCTCCTATTACTTTCATTATGCACATGTCTGTGAGCTTAATGATGTCCCAGTTTTCTCCAGGGCTCTGTTAGTTTTACTTCATTCTTTATTTCTCTTTCATAATATGTAATCTGCATTGATTTATCTTCAAGTTCACTGATTCTTTCTTCTGACAAGTCTAATTTACTGTTGAATGTTTTTGATGAACTTTTTATTTTAATTATTATACTGTTCAACTCCAGAATTTCTAATTGTTCTTTTTTATAATGTCCACTTCTTTATTAATATTTTCTATTGAATAGAAAATATACCTTTATCGTACCTTCCTTCAATACTTAAGCATGACATCCTTTCATTCTTTGAATATAATTATAATAGCTGCTTTGAATTCTTGTCTGCTAACTTCATTATCTGGGCTCCTTGAGGCAGCTCACTTTGTCTCTCTGTATAGGTCACATTTTCCTGTTTCCTGGAATGTCTTATAATATTTTTTCAAAAAATGAGTATTTTAGATAATGTAGAGACTCTGGATATTGATCTTTCCCCCAGATCTTGTTTGATTGTTTTCTTGTTCATTTCTTTAGTGACTTGGCTTGACTAGTTCAGTGAAGTCTATTTCCTCTGTAGTGTCCATCATCTGATGTAATGTTGCTCTTCAGAGAACATAGCCTTAGGCAAATGCTCAGTTAACATGACTCCTTTTTCTCCAGGGAGGACAGTAGTGTTACCTAGGCTCTTCCTGACTATATGTTTCCATGATTTCCCTGGTACATCTTTAATAGTATCATAACCAATTTTAAGCCTCCATGAAATGGTAAATGATTGCTCTTAGGTTTTCTACAGTGCTCTGAGGCATACATTGCTATATATTCTAATACAATTAAAGCTTGTTCTCTTTGAAGGGCTAGTCTTTGAGTCCAATCCTTGAGGCTTCCTTTGACTCCAGATGGCCCCTTCTTGTAGATTCCTTTCCTGGATTCACTTTATTAAAATTCTAGCTGGTCTACCATTTTGATTTATTGCTATTATGCAGATATCAGCCTCCTCTTAATTCTTTATCACCAAAATATCCATTATTTTGACCATGCCCTTAATCTTGAACTCCCCATACTCTGTTCCAAAGAAAGTCATTTACTTTAGGGAACATTATGGAATTCTGTTCTTACACATTGCCTGTCACTCCTGGGAAGAAACTCTGTGCCCCTGCTCTGGAGCTGAAGTTGAAAGAAGTGTCCTGATTTTCTTTGAGTATCATCTAAACTTTATGAGCAAGGTGCTGGGCTGGGGCACTAGCTGCTAGTCTTCTCAGCTCATCTTGCCCTGCATGGAACCTTTGCCTACATGTGAGCTGGTGCAAGAGCAATCAGGGTCCAGTATTCTGACCTTTCTGCCTGTGTATTGCCTCCATCTTCTGAGTGGGAGTTGGTTAGAGCTAGATTGTACTTGTCAGGAAACAAGATTCTTCTACTCAGGGCTGAGGTGGTGGGAGGTTGGTGAGAACGCTGGTGCCTGCCTGCTCTTGGGAAGAAGCCTGCACCCTAAACTGCATGCTGGGAAAAGAGAGAGGTCTATCTCCTCAGCTACACTGCCTCAAGTACGCTTCTGTCACATTGAGCTGGGAAGTGGAGTTCCTGGCTGAAATGCTGTTTTTCTCCTTTACAGCTTCCTTTTCTTTCTCTCTGAAAATATAACTTGATTATAATTATTTTTATATCCTTTTAATTATATGCTTACTTTCTTATTTATTGTTCATCTAACCCTATAGATTGTAAGCTCCATGAAAACAAAAACCATATATCGCCTTTTCTCCATTTGTTCACCATTTCAGTGAGAGGAAAATTCAATTCACCAATTCAGTGAGAGTAGGGACTGGACAGAAAGATTTCATTGCTGTTTTCTTCATGACACATGTAATACCAAGTGATATTTATTAATACCTGCACTGCTTTAAACCACTAATGGTTTGAGACCACAAGTTCTCACCGCTGCTTGGCAAGCACGAGCTAGCAAAAACAAAAGGTTCCCTATGCCTTGCAATTCAGTCCCCACAGTCAGTCAAAATGGGGAGAAGTTCTGACCCTTGCATTACACAGGTCAGAAATTTTGAGTCTTTGATAACACAGTCATAACTCTCCCAATTCACTCAGAACATTCTGGGGTAAGAGTTCTCTTTTTCTAAAATGGAAACCTAGCAAATAAGCTAGCAGAATTTCTAAACAAAAAGGACCTTTATCAGAAAATGTTCAGACATTTCATGTCTTCTTTCATATTATGTTATATAGTCTATTCCTTGAAAAAGGCAAAGCGTTCTTGTTTACATTTCTTGCAATAGTTGGCAAGAGGCCACTTATTGGTTCTTTCTGCCTGACATCAAAAGAAAAAAATTATTGCATGAAGTTGTTGGAAAATATTTAGTGATGCTGTTGAGGAGAATAACTCATAATATAGTAAATACTTGTTTAATGAATGAAAAACTGAGAACTCTTTCAGACTATGTGAAGAGACTGTGACCTTGGAAAATCCTTTTACATCTCTATATTTAAAGTCTTTCTCTTTAAAATAAAGAGAGTGGGTCAGATAATAGTAATATCACTTATTGATCTGTTTGCCAAAAGTGCTTTTAATTTCCCTTCTAAATTAAAAACATAAAATTGTAAAATTACATTCTATTGAGGAAGACACATGATGAGTTTTTTAAATGATACATTGATATAAAAGAAAAATAAAACATAAACATATGATGTGCCCATTCACTGCGCTTGCAAAAAATGTTGGATGTACCTGAACCCAAAGCTGAAGAAGCAGTTATTTTCTCTTTGTTACTTCTCTGTCCTCTTAACATGTTATTCTGTCCATACTCAATAGAAATGAAATAGATCTGAAACCACCTTCAAAAAGTGATTTTCACATATATATTGAATTATCTTAAGGATACCTCTTTATTTTAAAAAATTGCTTGAAGCAACAAGTGTTGAAGGCATTGTAATAGCTGCCCAGATGAGTCTAATCAATTTCTTTTTCCGGTTTAAAACTTGAATGGCTCTCCATTGTCTATAGAATAAAGATCTTGCCTATTTTTATGACATACAAGCCTTCCCAGGCTCAAACCAATTTTATTTTTTGAATACTTCTTCACAAACTCTCTGGGAACATCAAATGACTTGTTCCCAGACACTCCATGAACTTTCAGCTCTGTGTCTTCATTCCTGCTCTTCCTCTAGACAAATGTTCTCTACCTGGGTTGGTCTGTTAATTCTTTAAAGGTTCACTTAATGCTGTTTCCTTTTCATCTTTTCCTAATTTTCTTTACCTCGTTGAGTTAAATGAATTATTTCTCTCTCATTTGTGTTCTGATGATACTTATGGCATAGCATTATAAGCATCTCCCCAGGTCTTATGGTACTGTTAGTTTTTTTGAGGAAAAAACAATTTGGTTTTCGTGTTTGCATCCCCAGTACCTAGTTCTGTACGTGCAGCATATTAAGTACTCATTTCTTTTTTTTTTTTTTTTGGTATTAAATTGAATTGTATAATTTCAGGAATATGAATTAATGGTCAGGGCTTTAAAGCTAAAACAAAAAGGTGTGGATTTAAATCCTAATTCTGTCACCTAATACTTCTGGAACTTGGAAGAGCTGCTTAATCTTCCTGGACCTCCTTTCCAGAATTTATAAATTAGGGTTGATAATACCTACCTTGGATAGTCGCCTTAAGGATTAAATCAGAAAGACCTAGCTTGGTGATTAGCATACTGTAGTTGTTCTTTAAAATTAAATTGATTAATAACAATGAAATGTCTCCAGGGTATAGAGACTAAGAAAGGACAATGAGGCAGAGTCTGTCCTTCACAGAGTACTTATTATTGAAAACAAAGTTTCCTGAGCAAGGCAGCCACCAGCCCTTAAATCTACATGTTTACAAACTTTAGGGAGTAGCTCATGCACACTTCCAGATACAGATGCAGAGAATAGCTGTGTCTGTAGAAGAGGCAGATTGTGGAATCAGTGCCTTAGAGAGAAAAGTAATAACTAGAGTTGAATTATAGTGGGGCTATTTTGATTAAAATCAGTGGTTATGGATATTAATTCTATGGAACTTTTAGAAAAGAATCCTCAGAGTAAGATTTGATAAACTCGTTCTTTATAAATTATTTTAATATAAATATATCATAGAATTATGTTATTAAAATCAATGTGACTTTTGGTCTTAGAATTGAGCAAGTATTTTTTTTTACCTATACGTTCGATACAGACTCTCAATATCTGTTTCTTGAGCAATTTTACAGCTTCCCTTTTAATCTCCTTAATTATAATAAGTAACCAAATAACAGCAAACTCTCTATTATGCCATAAATGTTGTAATCAGGCTTTTACTTCCCTCTCCATCCTTAGCTCTCACCACTTAATTAATTTTCTTTTTACTTACTTACTTATTCATTTTTAGTGGCCATGCCCATGATTGCAATTTTTTCATAAATTAAGTTTATTGGGGTAACACTGGTTAATACAATTATATAATTTTCAGATGTACATTATAATTTGACATCTGTATATTCTATTGTGTGTTTACCACCCAAAGTCCAATTTCCTTCAGCTACCATATATTTGATCCCCTTTTCCCACTTCACCCTGCCTCTAACACCTATATTTGACCCCCTTTACCCTGTCTACCTCCCCTCTCCTCTCCTACCCCTTACCCTCTGGTAACCACTAGTCTATGGTTCAGGTCCGTGATCTGACTAGTACTTTAAAACCTAATAAAAGACACTGCTTTTGTTCCCTTACCTCATCAAGTTTTTTAAGGTTCTGTGACTATGTACGTGATGTCCCTTCTTGCTACAAAACTGTTTAGACATTTCTTTTCTGGGATAATTACTACTACTTCTCTACAGCTCAGTTCAGTTGTCACCTTCTCAAAAGCCTCCCTTGACCCCTGTGAAATCTTTACCATAACACTTATGTTACTGGGTTGACAACATCTATTTATGTTCCTCTATTCCAGGAACCCTGCCTATCCCTTTTCATAACATCAGAATCTAGCATATTGTTTGATTAACAGTAGATTAAGCACAGATCTGGGTGGTTACCTCTGTGTCATGAGTGATGTAGCTCTGAAGTAAAACACTGCCTAATTTAGTCTCCAAATATATGGCATATTCTGTAGCCTTACTTTGACATTTCGTTTTTTGTATGGTTACATCAGATATAGTAGCTTATTTTCTTTTAGAAATAGCATTCACTTTACATTTCATGTTGAATACAATTCTCATGGGTTTTTTTAGACTTTTCTGATTTTTCAGTTGATGTCTTGATATTAAAAAAAATATTAAAATACTTTGTGGCACTTAGTGATGCAATAAAAGATATAATCTTAATAGTTATTTGTTCCTAAAGAGAGAGAGACAGAGAGAAAGAGATAGAGAGAGAAGGGAGATATGATGGGACATTTTCTACAGAAGATTTAATGTTCTAAAATGTTGTAAATTGGCAAAACAAAAATATTAGGAAGAAATTATGTTCTGTAGTTCTCATCTAATATTTACTTGTAAATTCTTAATTTTATTTTAATGTCATCTCTTCATTTTAAAAATGGCTACATTTGAAACTCATTAAACATAGTTTACAAGGTGTGAAAGCATTTCTACATTTATGGGGTGCCTGGCACATCTGACTCTGCTCTTTTCCACAGCAGTGGAGGCCTCCACAGTGGCTTTGGTCATGACAGGAGTAATTAGCCCTAGGATGATCACTGAGGCCCTTGGGAGCCTGCCCCAGGAGGAACAGCAGGGAAAAGCTGGCCACACGATTCAGTGGGCAGAGCAGTCTGGCAGCAGACATTGCTGGAGGCAGGACCTGATAGCCAAGAAAAAGAGCACGCATGAGCACACAAGAGATTCACCATGTGGGGTATTTACAGAGAGTCAGGGCTACTCAATAGCAGGTAGGAGTTTAAGACAAAAAACCTTTTTTAGAATTATTGTTCTTATGATCCCATTTTTAGCTCTAGAGAGTTTGGGCATTCATGACTTATGTTGATGTTTGTTATTATAACTGACTGTTATCAGCTTCCATCATTATAGTACAGCATTGCATCCAGACTACCTGTGTTCAAACCAGATACTGCCACCAACTAACTGTATGACCTTGGTCAAGTTTTTTAAATTCTATGTGTCCCAGTGCCCTCATCTGTAAACTGGCAATAGTAATAGGACCAACAGCATAAAGCTATTGTGAGAATTATCTGATGTGCTATATGTGAAGTGCTCTAAAGTGAGCCCGCTGTGCAGTAAGTACTATATACATATTCACTATTATTAGTTTTATCATTTATTCTACAGATATCTCTGGAAAGTTTCTCTATTTTTGCTAATTGATTTTTTTCTTCCAGAAAAATTACATCAAAAGATAGACTATCCCATTATATGTAAGTTAATATTCATATGAAATATAATTTAACTTTTTAAAAATAATTTAACATTTCGACATTCTTACTTTGTATGCCTCATTTAAATGATTTGTCCTAGCATGAAAATGAACCATATAGACACTTTTATCAAAGCATAGCCATACTCTGCCACCAGTACTACAGTAGCAGTATGGAAATTTTTTAAAAAATATAAAATAGAAACATCATCTCTTTTAATATTGACTTGGAAATTCACTATTTTTTCTTAAAATGCATGCACATTGTATTTCCTAAAAATTGAATACATAGAAAACATTGTTTTCAAAATGTTTTCCTATATTACAAACTAGAGTATAAAACTTTATCCAGTAATATGATAGCTCTACCTAAGCTAAAGGTTATGTGTAGGATACGTGGTTATTCCCTCCCGAGTCCTTACAATGTTCAGATCATGGATCATGGAGGTAGAATATCATTCTCATTTTGCTATTCGAACTAGTGTTCTCATATTTTTTTTAAGTGTATGTAATCACTGAATAATTTTTTTTTTAAAGTAAGCTTAACCTAAACTGCCACAACATTAAATTACAAACTTAGCACTGTCAACAAATTACTAAGAACATCTATGCATATATTTATGTAAGGTCATAAATAAAGTCACCAGGCCAGTTTGAACTTTGGTGTTGCCTCAACAAGTGAGGTCATTTTGAGTGACACATGGCTGCTATAAAATGCTTTGCCTAGTGCACATGTGTGTACCCAGAATTCAGTTGATTATAGTTAGATTCATTAACTTCTAGGCAAACACGTAGTATTATAATGAAGTTTAAATTGTGCACAAATTAAGGTAGTACCTTCTGCTCAGAAGTCTGTAGCCAGATTAGGAAAGACTGTGGCGCTCCCGTCCTTTGCCTCTGGGGATGCAAGAGGGATTCTCTAACTACCAATAGGGTGTTCTTTGGGTGGTCTCTAGGCTGGGCCCTCATGCAGTTTCTCCCCTTTTGCTCATATCTGACAAGCTACCTAACAATACTATATCTGTACATGTCAGTAAATAAGTGGACATTATTATTTTAATAGCTGCATACTAATTTATTACATTAGGTATAATAGCATTACTATAAAATGAACTTTTAGTGGCTCCTAGACAATTTAAAATCTGGACCCCTGTGTTAAATTATATATTTTCACATTTTAAAATGTTATTATAAATTTAAAATGTATTTTCTGAAGCAAAATATCAATCCAGTTCTGAGAATATTATATTTCTTTATTAACAGGATACTCATAGCTGATTTATTAACTATTTCACAGAATAGGGAAGCTAGAAATAGGCTGATCTCTCTTTTAAAAGTGACTATATCATGGAATAATTTGGGCAGTACCAAAAGAAAGAATATACTGTCTAGAATTTAATGTACATATTTTAAAATATAATAGTATCTAATGCACTAGATAATGAATTCATGATATAATTAATATTTATTCTAACTATGATGTTCTATACATATAACTAATTCCATAGCAAAAAACATATATATAAAAATAAAAACTTTGTGCTAGTTGGAGAATTTTGAAATTTTCCCATCTTGGAATAATTTTTAGAAAGATAAAGTTATTATTGTTATTTATGCCTAAGAAGTAGGGGCTGAAATTTTAATAATAAAATGTTCTTAAAGAGAGGAGAAAAAAATTAAAACAAAAATCTTTACTGACCCCTTTATATGGTAGGAAAACTAGCAATCAATTCCTTCTTCAACACACACACACACACACACACACCCCTCTCACCTCACAAACCATTGTTTTCTTCTTCTTTTTTTTTAAATTAAGTTTATTGGGGTAATATTTGTTAATACAATTATATAATTTTCAGGTGTACATTATCATTTGACATCTGTACATTCTATTGTGTGTTTACTACCCAAAGTCCAGTTTCCCTCAGCTACTATATATTTGATCCCCTTTACCCACTTTGCCCTTCTCCTACTCCCCTATATTTGACCCCCTTTACCCCATCTACCTTCCTCCTCCTCTCCCACCCCCTACCCTCTGGTAACTACTAGTCTATAGTCCATGTCCATTAGTCTGTGTTTGTTTGTCCTGTTCCTTTGTTGCTTTTAGGTTTATATTCCACATATAAGTAATATCATGTGATTTTCAACTTTTTCTATCTGGCTTATTTCGCTTAGCATGATTATCTCGAGTTCCATCCATATTGTCGCAAATGGCTGTATTTCATCTTTTCTTATGGCTGAGTAATATTCCATTGTATATATGTACCATTGCTTCTTTAGCCAATCATCTATCATAGGACAATTCGGTGGCTTCCATGTCCTGGCCACTGTGAATAATGCTGCTATGAACATTGGTGTGCAAATATCTTTATGGATATGATTTTTTAAGTCTTTGGGGTAAATACCCAATAGAGAGATTGCTGGCTCTTATGGTAGATCAATTCTTAGTTTTTTGAGGAACCTCCATACTATTTTCCATGGTGGCTGTACCAATTTGCAGTCCCACCAGCAGTATATGAGTGTTCTTTTTTCTCCGCATCCTCTCCAGCATTTGTTATTTCTTGTCCTGTTGATTGTAGCCATTCTAACAGGTGTGAGATGGTATCTCATTGTGGTTTTGATGTACATTTTTCTAATAACTAGAGACAAACCATTATTTTCTAAATAAATTTCTCTCAGTTATATCCTATTCTGCTTCCTGTTTCCTAAATTAGCATTCTCAACTGTTTGCCTAACTCTAACAGCTCCCCTTTTTTTCTGACCGTCTGTTTATTAAACATAGACCATGGTAAACTGTTCTATGGCTTTATCTCTGATATACCACCACTTCTTGACCCTGTTTCTAGCTGAATTTTATTAAAGATTAAGGAAATTGTGAAGAATATCACCATAATGCTGCAAATGAACAATTGCAAAGATGAGAGTTTCCTTTTCATAAAAGGTTTTCAATTATCTTTGCCTTGATGATTTTTCTCTATCTACATATTTCCTCTTTATACCCTGTCATCTAATCATCTTGGTCAAATTTCTGCCTTATCTTTTACACATTCTTCCCATTTATCCCTATATGTTTCTTTCCAAGAACTATAGAAATGTGAAATTTCTCAACTTCTTCAGGTAAAGCAATTTATTCCTCGCCTTAGTCCATTCTAGGAATACAAAGAAGGAATGGTGGTAAAAGATACTTTTGCTTTCACCACAGAGAATCTATCAAAGTATAGTCTAAGTAAATACTATTATTTTACCCAACAGCATTTCAATTCCATATTTTTAAATGATATTTTCTTACTACACTTTGATTAGTATTTAATTACAGCTACATTTTGTAAATGTTTTTAAATCATCATATTGTTTCTATTATCTAATTAATACCACTATGATTAATGATACATTATATTCATAAGTTTAGCAAGTTAAAATGGTTAGGTAAAACTATCATCATTGATCTTAAGCTTAGTGTAGTTTTACTGTAGCATTTGTATAGTCTTATATAAATGTTATTATTTAAAAAGGCATTTCCTTAAAATATACAGGCTGGCCAACAATCATACACTTAAATCAAAATCAGGATTAAATGTTTTGCATTATCATGTATTTAAATTTTAAGTTCATATTTTAACAAAAGATGCTTTATTCTTAAACTTTTAATTTCTTTTAAAATCTGATAGATTACAGCTACAGATACAGATATATATATATTTTTTCCATGTTAATTCTTCTAGGCCACTATTGATTCCTATGAAAGAGAACAATGCCAGCCAGGGTTGGGGGGTAGCTCAGGAAGAGCCAACTAAAAGTCAGACTCACTATTATATGGTATAAGATATTGGGCCAGTTCTCCTAACTCTTCTAGTCTTGTTTCATTATATATAAAAAGGGCTAATAATATTCACCTGAGGATTAATATTGTTGAAACTGAGATAATTTTAGTGTAGTGCTCATTTGTGATAATGCTTCTTCCTTCTTCATTTTGTCTTCTCCACCCAAATTTTAGTTGTAAGTTTTTCATGTTAAAATGTCTCTTTGCAAAATATCCCTTTTCTTTTGGATACCTGAAACATATGATTATTTCTAAATGGGCTTTCCCTGCTGTGCTAACAATGTATCAAATGCACAGACTATCACTTCCATTTGAAGTTCAAGACAAAGCAGAATTAACCACAGGGACAGAGCCTGCTGGCACAAATGGAAGGGAGAGCAGGCCTCCGTATATTGTTCCTCTTATTATGGAAGTTGTAGTTGCATTATGATCTTTGCAGGGTGTCTGGGAACTCCTGTGATGTGACACCTACAGTGTCATGCTTGCTTTTTGAGAAAATATTTTCTAAAAATGCATAAAGCTAAAAGTTTCGAAGACTATTATTTTACCTTATTTTGTTCTCAGCAAGGCAGAGAATAAAGAAAAAGAAAAAAATATGTTTGACTAGCAACTAGTAGAACTTGTCTGAAATTAATTAGTAATCTATCTTTTCCTTTAATTGAAATACATATGTGTGTATATATATATATTCCTTTCCAAAATGATGATCTTTTTGAGTAATATAATATTTTAATATGCAAAACTTCTTAGATATTTCCTTCCCAAAATGCCGTATTAGAAACTATACAAATTTCACATCTAATCCAAAAGATTTCATTATAGCATCTTGGCCTCCAAATAGCCCTTACTGAAATTTTGTCATGGACTATTCCAGTCCAAGTTACTTGAAGGAAACTGTCTATCTTTATTGAATGAGTATAACAACCTTCAGGGTATTTTGATTTTTAAATTGTTTATTATGTCCTTTCGATTTTATTATTACATAATAAAAAAATAGTAGTTTGAATTTATTAATCTATTGAATTATGCTATGTTTAAAATAGGTAACAATGAAAATAAAGAATAAGAACTGACATGCAAGAAAACATAATTGAATGAAAGTAAATCTGAGTAAAAGTCAGAAAATATAAAATAACTTATATCTAAGCTCTAGGAAATGTAGTCTTGCTAAAATTTCAAGAACAATTTCATAGATTCATCAGAGTAGACATCTCAGAAATAAGGAGCTAATATCTTTCCTTTTTAAAGGAAGATACTCAGAATATGTATTTTCTTATTAATATACACTTTATATAATATCCACTATTTGAAAATAGTTTTGCTGATCATGAAGGGTGGATATTTGTACCTCTGGGTGCATCATTTCTTCTCTCCATTGCAAAATAAACCAGTCAGTGAGTCATAATTTCATGTAGAATTGACAGTGTTGATTTATATTACAATGTTACAAATCAGCCTTTAGAAAATTATTGTATAGTATAAAAAATGCATTAAATTTTGCAGATACTTAGATACAAAGGGTTATAAGTATTAGCCTCTAAATCTTAGTAGAAAAAAAAATGTGTGCTCTTTTGTTATTTCAAACATATTTTCCACCCAATCAAGTAGTGCAGACCACCAAAGTGAACAATGAACAATAAGTAATATGTACAACCTTCAAAATTATAATTATAGTTTATTCATACCTTTATTGAACAGATATTTTTTAAACACTTTATTCTAGGTAGTCTTTTAAACATTGGGGATATGGTAATAAACAAAGCAGATAATGATCCTGACTTCATAGAAGGTATAGTGGTGAGGAATTACAATAGATATATAATGTAATATCAAATAGTGTATACATATAAAATATAAATGTATATATGTATTATTGTGTTTATAGCATATATTACAGATAATATATAATATATGTATTTA
>NW_011888783.1:7649059-7653582 GCF_000151845.1 Pteropus vampyrus | reverse complement strand
TGTGTGTGTGTGTGTGTGTGTGTGTGTGTGTGTGTGTGTGTGTGTGTAGGTTTTTCTATATAATTTGCTTCATGAAGAATTTAACATTTCTTGCAGGATATATTTGTCGGTGACAAATTCACTTAGTTTTTGTTTATCTGAGAAAGTCTATTTCTGCTTCTCTTTTGAGGAATAATTTTACTGGATAGAATTTTATGTTCATGTTGTGTTTCTTGGTTGGTTTTTGTTTTTTTCTTTCAACATTTTAAATATTTCAAACTATCATTTCACTGTCTTCTGGTTTATGTGGCTTCTGATAAAGAATTTGTTGTAATTCTTATCCTTGTTTCTTCATAATTAAGGATTTTTTTCTGTTTTAAAATCTGAATTCAAGATTTTCTCTTTGCCTTTGATTATCAGCTGTGTAAATATAATATTTCTGGATGTTTGGTGTTGTTATACTGTTATTTATATTCATTTGGTGTTCTCTGAGCTTCATATACCTGTAGTTTGGGATTTGTTATTAATTTAGGAAATTTTTCAGCCATTATTACTTCAAATATTTCTTCCACTTTATTCTCTCTTCTTCTGGTATTTCAAATATGCATGTTATACCTTGATATTATCTCACAATTTTTAAATGTTCTGTTTTCTTTCTTCCTTCTTTGCATTTCAGTTTGGTAAGATTATATTGAAACATCTTTAAGTTCACTGATGTTTTCCTCAGCTGTATTATGTCTCTTGATGTGTCTTTTGAAGGAGTTCTTCATTTCTGTTAAAATGTTTTTGATTTCTAGAGTTTTCTTTTGATTATTTCTTATAATTTCCATCACTCTGTTTACCTAACTCATCTATGTTGTATGTTATCCACTAGAGAAATTAACACATTAGTCATAGTTATTTTAAATTCTCTCTCTGGTAATTCCAAATATCTACTTAATATCTGAGAAACAAAGAACAAATTATTCAAAAAAGAAAAGTCTTTTCAGTCCTTCTCTTCTCCCTTCAGACTTAATTTTTTTCTTACTTTTTTAGGATGCTTTGTAACTTTTTGTTGAAAACAGATGTGTGAGATAATAAGAATAAGGTAAAAAGATCTTTTTAGTGTGAGTATTTCTGTTAATCTATCTAGATGTTAGGCTGTAGCCAGTGTTTTCTATAGTTGTAAGTATAAGAGCCTTAAAATTCATTTAGCATCCTCAAATGTGTGTGTCTTTTTAATTTTGTGCTCCTCTATATACACCTTCACAGGGAGAATGTGCAACTATTTCAGCTCTAATCCACTATCATACTGGAAGCTTATAGCTAGGTTGACAAAATGTGGGGAAGAGGACGCATTCTATAACCTTTTGATTAGATATTAATCATTTAAAGTATCTTTGTCTCAGGGCTATTACTGTCTTATGTGTTTCTACCAGGGTATAGCCTCTTTTTTCCTCTCTCTCCCATGCCCCTGCCCTACTTTTTGGCTATGTCATTTCCACTCTATTTTCTTGAAGCCATGACCCATGTTGGCAACGCTGCCCTCATGACTTACATGAGATGGGAGGATTGCAGGGAAAGTAAATTAATTTCCTTGGCTTGAATAAAATTTTTGAATTGACAAGTAGAAACACCCTACTCTCAGGAGTAGGCCTTAGTTATAGAGGAGACTCTTGGTTTGTTTCACAATAGTTCTTCCCCTCCAACTTCCAGGGACACAAAGGACTCTTTTGCACATTATTATTATGAGACTCTGGTGGGGTTCATAAAAGGAAAGTCTACAAAAGTATTTGGGGGTACTTCTGAGGTCGCAGCCATCAAAAGTTTCTGTTTCACACACTAGACCATAGTCAGCCTATAGCAGTTAATCAAAGTTCACATTTAAGAATTCTTACCAATTCATGGCTCCAGCTGTTTCTAAATAAAGTAAGCATATATTAGTTGCTATATGTCTGAATGTGTTTGTCTCTCCAGGTTTTGAAGTGGTATTTTAACCCCGTGACCTCAGTTCTATGACAAATCTAAGAAAAATAATTGATTTTCATTTTCCATAGATCATTCTTGTTATAAGTACAGGAGTGATGACTTTCAAGCTCTGTACATGTCATAGCTGAAACCAAAAATATTTACCAGCTTCTTGTTCTCTCTTAGTTTGTCACTCTTCTACCAGTGTTTCCTGAAATCTCAAATAAATCACTTAAAATCACCTTCTTGTCTCAATGTCTGTTTCTGGAAGAACTCAAGGTAGGATAACCAGTGACACAATTTACTAAAGAAACTGCTCGGTCTTATCCTAGGTGACTGTTACAACTGAGACAGTAACAGATATACATCAGATCATTACATGCCTTTCTTCTACCTTTCAGAGAAAATGGTTGGTGCTTGAAAATTTAAAATATTTATAAGCTGAAACAAGTTCCATAAATTACTGCCACTCATATTCTACACTGGGATGCTTTGCAGAATCTATTTATATAGAATTCCCATGTTGGAATTACATATTAAAATCCTACATACCTCAGTTAGTACTGAGCTTCAGAAAATCTGATATACTTTTCTAGTTTGCCTTGAAAGTGCAATACCCCACAACCTTGCTTTATGCACAAAAAGACTGTAGAATAATGTTAAATTTTAACCAAATATCAATGGAGGCTGTCCCTCAGATCTTTCCAAATACCATGAAGGGAAAAGTCTAACTCAGTCTTCTTGTGCCTTCTCAAGTTATACCAAATACTGGCTTAAATTAACCAACAAGTACTAGTCACAGGCTAAGGCTTCCTGTAAGATCTATGGATGGAAAAAGAAATGGGTACTCCAAAGAAGTATCATCTTGATGAGTATAGCCCAATGAGACAGACAACACTGTACTCTGACAGCTGAAGCTTGGGAATGAATCCTTTTACGTGAATAGGTTCTAAGGTTAGAAACCATATACATTCTATCTCTCCCATAGTTATCAGCTAAATAATCACAGAACAGGAATAGTAAAACCTTATGAATGAATTCTCTTGCCTTGAAACTAATTCTGAAAGAAGTTATCAATTTTGAGAAGCAACTTTACTTGCTTCAATTCTGATAAATGTGGATATTAAGGTATACTTTGTTTTTGCTGTTAGCTTGCACTTGGTCTAGCTCATCAAAGTTGTCCATAATGATATGATATTCAATACACAGCCTTTTCAGTATTCAGGCTCTGCCTTCACCTTTGATGGTGGTGTAGATGAGTTTGCATTTCTGTGGTATCCTTAAAAAAATCCCTCACATTTAAATGTACATTTTTATTATATTTCTGTGCAATACATCTGTGACTTTTGATAAAATTGTGACTTTCTGACTCAACTCTTGCTTGCCTCTTCTATATTCCTCCAAATCATCTTGTTACTCATTCTTTAGCCTTTCAGAACAGAATGACATGTATTTTGAGACAATAGCACACCATTTTATCACCCCAAAATGGTTGCCCTCTTGTCTAACAGGGACGGATTTAAGCTAGATAAAGACTAACATCAGTCCTTTCACATGCCTTCTTTTGTACTCTCTCTTCCTTACTGTAAATATAGCTTTCAGACTCCACTGCCCAAAAAAGTTCTATAACACTTTTCTTCCTGAATAAATTTCTCTTTTTCTTATGTTAAAAGGAAAGATAAAAAAGGGAAAGAAGACAAAGAATAAAAAGCGTCTCTCTTCCTGAAAAATGATAAGACTATTTGAAGAAATAGCATTTTAGCAGAGTTCTGTTAGGAGTGAACAAATGTTTCTTGTAAACATCTGGTGTAAGAACATTCCAGAGAGAGTAAATAACAAGTCCAAGTGTCAAAGCAAGTCTATAGTTATGAACATTTCAGAAACATTAAGGAAATAAAGATGCCTAAAGCAAAGTGAGATAAAGGAAAGAGAAAATAATAGATGATAACAGGGATGTAGCCAGGTACCAGGTAGATTAGGAATTATAGGTCATTGTAAGGATATTTATTCTAATAACGATGGGGGACTTTTAGAGAGTTTTGAAATAAAGAATAATGTTATCTTAAATTATTATAGAAAATGTAGCATATCAGCAAGACATTCATAGAAAACACCAAAATACTTATAAGCTTAATCCAGTTCTTAAAAGTCAAGCCCAGAATAAAGGCTTCTATGTAAGTAGTTTATTTGGGAAGTGATCCCAGAAAGCAGAAAGGAAGTTTCAGAAAAGTAGAACAGGTGAGAAACAAAAACTAATATGAGAATATACTCTTTGCTACTACTGCAAGTAACTGGTGCTTATCTCATGGGGACTATCTGTAGAATCTTAGAAATATGTCTCAGAAATCTCTGCCTGAGAGATAAAAGAGAAAATACTTATCCTCAAGTTCTTAACTTCTTAGCAGTCCTGGAGTGTACATTTCCTAGTGCTGACTGGGATCTCACAGGATCTACTATGTTCAGCTCCTGGAGACTGACTCAGAACCAATCACTTAATGATGAACAAGAGGTACGTCCCAGAATATGTGCACTATTTTATAGGGAGTATAGACTATAGATTTCCAAATGAAATAATTTCTGTCTGGTTATCATTCTAG
>NW_011888783.1:7637300-7647764 GCF_000151845.1 Pteropus vampyrus | reverse complement strand
GGCATGTCAGTCTAACAGCTGATTTTGTCTACATATGTTTTAAAATATATATATTCAATGGCAATACAAATGACTCTTTTCTCTTATGATACACATATAATAACCAATCCTCCAATTCTACCAACATTTTCTAGAAACAGCCCTGAGACCTTATTGCAAGTTCTAGCCCAAATATGTTTCTTACTTGTGTAGTCTATTGCAACATAAGCTTCCATGAAGCTGTTTCTTTTAATATCTTAGAGGAAAATAGAGGTAGAAATAGAGAAAAAGAACAAATGGGGTCAAATTGTTAATAGTTTTATTTAAGTGAAGATCATATGAGTTAATTGTCATATTCTTGTAATACTAACTTCTGAACATTTTTTCAAATGTAAAGTATAATTTAAATTTTTATGGAAAATAAATTTCAATAAGGAGTAAAACTGAAAGAGGGAGGATTATAGATTAAGGGACTAAGAAACATGATGCTAATCTACAGAATTTATTTGAATCTTGTTTTGAACAAACTAGTTTAAAATATTAGACAACTATAGTTATTTGAACATACTCACTGGATTATTGAAGATAATAAAGAATGATTGATGTTTCTTTATTGTCTTTGTTTGTTTAGGTCTAATATTGGTTTATTAGTTTTGTGATGATGTTTTTTAAAAGTTCTATTTTAGAGGTGCATACTGAAAGATTTGCACATAACATATGAACTTGGAAATTTTTTAAAAAATTATCTGAGACAGAGAAAAGATTGCAAGATAGGCTAGGATAAAATAAAACAAGCTTAGACTGAAGTTGATAATTCTTGAAGCTGAATAATGAATATATGGGGATAATTATACTTTTCTCTCAATTTTTTTAATGTACTTAAAAGTTTAAACATAAAGAAAAGCTAAGGATCAGATTAGTCGGGTTCAAATATGGAGTACCCATTTATACTTGTAATGTGAAGAGATGTCTAGAATACACATCTCTATAATATTAATCAGGAGTAAATTAGTTAATACATCCAAACTCTTTTTTACACAATGACTGACCCTAAACAAGCCCTGAATAAATGTTGGCTATTATTTTTAGATTTGTTTTTTCTCTTCAAATCTAGGCAGAGGCTAATATTTTTAAAGAATGTGATTTACCCAAGAGTCTCAGTTTGCTTTCCTCAAAGATTTTGCACTTTTGTGAAAAGAATAAGTAGGAAACAATTATTATTTCTCTGGAGGAATACCAATCTTAGGAAGAAAAAAAAACTTACTCTATAATATACAATAACCAAATATTTAGAGAGAAGAAATAGCTTAATTGTAATTATAATTAATGAGGAACATCAACTAGTTTGCAAAGAAATTGCTGTTCAAAAATATTGTTTTGAGAGCTAATTCAGCTTTGGACCAAAAATTGTTGCTATTATTATATAATGCATATTGACTGGAATTTTATCTCTGCTTCACACACTTTAGCCATAAAATTATAGTACTTAATTTTTGTTCCATTTAAATTGGCTAATCCACAAAGTATTGTTTTGAAGATTTTGTAAAAAATCTGTAAGTAGTTTATATGATTCATTTTCATATTTTTAAACTACCCTCTTTAAAAACATATTGAAAGTCATCAAAAATACTAGAGAATTCCACAGATTTGCTGATAGTTAATTTATTGAAATTGATGGAACCATATGAACAATTTGAATGATTTTGCAATTTATCACCTCTTGCTGTGCACTTGGTAATAATAATAAAACATAACAATAGATCATTGTCTTTAAAGTGAGTAAGTGGGCTATGTATTTATAGATTATGGCAAATACTAAAAGGTATACGTACAAATTATGGTGAACATTATGATATGGCATGTGTACACAATATATAGTACAATAATGTAAGACATGTATTTTTCATTAATTAAATTACATTTAGTAAACCACTTTTAAATTTTATAGAAGTAATTTAAACATTCAAACTATGAGTCCTTTCTATTCTTTATATTTGGTAAAAAGACAATTGTCATTTCCATAGAGAGAACTGTACTATTTTATTCCATATCCCAGGGCTGGAAAGAGTGAGTGTCTTACAGTAGCATGTAATAGGCCTGAATATGTACTTATTTTGGATTTTAAAGGAGTTATGTGTGAGAGAATCTGTTGTTAGAAACATAATATATCCAAGATAATGATTGAAGTTTAGGTCTTCTTCATATCAGCATTTCAATGAAAAACTTGGACAGCGTTTTAACATGTAAAATTTATTCATGTCTAGCAATGTTAGCATTTAAGAGGCATGAAATAATAAGTTTAGACTAGAGAAAACTTAAAAGCCACATTCAAACATTTTACTAGTTTATGCTTTGTAAATGAAAGCTAATGATAACTGACTATATTTGTCATCTTTCCTGGAGTTTGATTATGTAGCCATCTTTATTTATGATAAAAGCAATCTGCTTATAGTTTAATCTTTTAGTTTAAGTAAAGAACTGACAGAAAAGAATCTTATTTTAAAGACTAAAGAATATTTGAAAGTTCAACCTAAACTGATATGAGTCAAGATGAAAACAGTCAAATGAAATGTAGTTGTGATGAATACGTTACTACATAGATATCTGAGGAAACAAGCAAGCAATCAAAAATACTTGAATATTTGTGCACCCCTATGGACTTCGTCAAACAGGACACATTTTAGATGTTGCTCAGAATTTAGAAGTTTTATGTTAACTAAGGCATTGCCAGAAATACACTGTTGTTGAATCAACATGGCTATATAATATTTATTTTTTTTTTAGTGCTAACATAGCATAGGAACTTGTCCAAGCAAGGACTTCTATTTCTTTTCCATTTTTCTGCTATTCTTTTTACCATTTATTATGGATTCTTCTGTTAATCTTTTGTTTTCTTTAACTCATAATTTTTTTTCTAATTTGATTTGCTGTTATTTGCTTTATTGTTCTCTTTGTTCAATTATGTTTTTAACTGTAATTATTATACTAGTTGACAACCATCAGAACAAAGTAAACTCAGGGGAGAGCTAATTGCTTCATTCTTTGAACTTTTATTTTTTAGGATTATGCTGAGAAGGAGAACACTATAGCAAAAGCTCTAGAAGATCTGAAGGCCAATTTTTACTGTGAACTCTGTGACAAGCAGTACTATAAGCATCAAGAGTTTGACAATCACATTAATTCATATGACCATGCTCACAAGCAGGTAAGAAAGAAATATCCAAAAATATCTGACATTTCTGAAATTTTATAATAATTTAAATTGTGTAGACTGTATGAATGTGATATTTTTATTTATTTTGTCTTTGTTATGCCATTTTTAAAGATGTCATTCTGGGATGAGGATCTGAAGAGTTATTTTTTTTTAAAGCACTAAAGGTAAAGTCTGAAATAAACAACTAACAAAAAAATACCATTCAATTGCCTTTTAGTGAGTGATAGTATTTTTTAAATTATATTTTATGGTGGTGACCCTCTATATATCTCCAAATTTATTAAATTTTAAATATTTTAATCAGCTAATGATATTTATCAAATATAAATTAATTTATTCATAGTTCTTTTATAAAGCATTTGCAAATTTAAAGAACCATAAATCATGAAAAAACAAGGTTTGGTATAATAAACATAATATAGGGTTATTGGTTAAGTAAGTACTTAATATGTATATAATTTAGTTTATTTTAATTTTTTTTTTATTTCCCTATCGATTGTAAATCCAAGATTGATTTTTTTTCAACACTTTATGTAAAGATGAGTTTAAATTAGGGGTGATGTTGGAAATGAAGTTAATAATACAGATTCCATTTTCTTATATACTTTAAATTTGTCAATAAAACTTCATATGTTGTTTAGCTAACTGGATATGATACAGCAGTCTTAGTTATCATCGATTTATAAATATTTTTCTTTGTAGTCATAACTCAAAAATATCATCCACATATCATTTTAGTATTAAGAAAAGATACATTTTTAACCCATGAACTTGCAGTAGCTTTCCAGCTGAGTTATTTATCATAAATAGGAGGGTAGGGGAAAATGATCACATTAACTTCTTATAAACAAACTGTTTATATTTTCTTTTGCTGTGAATCCTTTTATTCTCTAATACCAACAAAACTGTGTTTGGAGAACCTGTTGTAGGAAGAAAGTTAGCCTTCATTTACATGCACGCATTGCTAATTAATGCATACTAAACGATCTGATCTGTCCTTGCCTTTATTTTTCCACTGACATACCAGTCAAGGGAAAGTTTTCAGTAAAATATCATTTATTTTCTAACATAAAGAGGCACAAATATACATATATCATTGCTTGATTTGAACATTAAAATTCAGCAGGAAATAGTTTTGAGTTCATTCTATCATTACTGTTTGTTTCATAAAAAGATTCTGGAATGCTGCTCCTGATGTGGTGGTATATCTAAGAAAGTCATTTCTCTGATTTTTTCCAAGTACCTAAAAACACAAGATATGTTATTACACATTTGTTTCATTGTGTAAACTAGGTATTTGGAAATATGCGTGTATTATTTTTATATTGTATGTTGTAAAACTATTTCACCAGCTGTTAATATCCTTTGCCAAAGAATGCTTCATTCAGTCATAGGTGCTAGCAGATCAGACTCACTTAGATTATCACAAGGACCTTTCCAGTTCCATGTTATTAGTGAAGTTAGGATACTATTTACTGTACACAGATAAACTGTGGGAATTCAGGCTTCATCTGGGCTGTTATTTTGAAATCCAGAGGGTCACTTTTGATAATGCCCAGGGCATCAGACCCTAGAGACAGGTATACTAAACTAAATAAATCACCATGAACTCCAATAGATAGCAATCTTAATTGGTTAATTTAATATGAAACAATATTATAATAGCTGAGAATATCTAAAATCATATACTTAGCATAACCATTTTTTTTTAATTTGAGGAAATAATGTAAACATACATCATTTATCCATGTGGCAAATGAATTTGAGGAATCAAGAGACCTGAGTACCTCAGGCAGTTTCATCATGAACTTCTTATACAGAAGAAGCTTTCCATCTTCACCTTCCCAGGGCTCCTTTTCTGCATGTGCAAACTGAGGCTTTGGAATAGATGACTTTCACTGGCCTTTCTGGATTTATACCTGATGAAATCAAGTATAATACATAGTTAGGGCTTGTATGTTCATCATAAATAATCAATATGTATTTGATTTTCAATTCCATATTTTCTGAGTGATTCACTCATATAAAAAGATTTGAACAGTTCCCAATAAATTTATGTTATTCTGAATTTTAACCATTGCGATTAAAAAAAAAATGAAAACAGCATCAGGTAAAAAGATTATCCTCTAACCCCTTTCGCCTGTTCTCTGCCCTTAAACTAGAGCCACACTGTGCCTGTCCTCTCACCTGGCAGCCTATGGCAATTCAGTTATTTTCACTCTAAGAGATTTGTCACACTGATGCTACGAAGAGATAGCAAAGGAAATGACTGTCTTATTTCTGCTGCCCCACAAACATTTTGATTTTTGCTTTAGCAGCTTCAGAATGTCTGAAATGTCTCCCCAAAGTCTCTAAAGTGACCTTCACCGAGTAAGTCAAGATTCATTGCTTTATGGCATGCTGTTTTGTTCTGTTCCAGAGGAAGTCACGATCAGGCCAGGTTGTTGGAATTTGCTCTTCCTGCAGGGACTTGTATTGCCATAGAAATGGAGCAGCTTTATTTTCAAATTTGACCATTTCCTAATAATTTAAACTTCTGTTCACTAATCTAATATTTTAAAAAGAAATCATTTATTGATATTTGGGTATAAATTTTTATCTGCAAGATAATATTTAAATATTAATAAGAAAATATGAGATGCAGGTAAAGCAAAGTGGAATTTAATCCATTTCAAACATCTTTCTTGAGATTTTTTCTTATTATGTGTAATTTAATCTAATTTTCCTCATTTTTTTAAATCACTTGAAGATCAAAACAAAGAAAGAACATACAATTTCCTCCTACCCCCTAAGTGAAACACACATATATATCTAGTTAATCATAGCACTCTATTGTTCTGACATTTCAAATTCAAACTCATGATTTGATAGACTTAAACTGAAAGTTTTGTTCATTCTTAAGTCTGAACCAGACTCTGGAAAAAATAATCATTCTAGTATCTGAACTGATGTCATTTTCTGAAACTTTCTCCAGTGGAGTTCGTCTCCTTCCCTTCCATCTTCCACTATCCATTAGGTTGATAGCTGTCTATTGAGTCAGTCACTGTTTAGGGTATGTGAGATATGCTACATCTTTAAACAAAGGTCTCTGCTCTATGTTTCCTAAATATAATTATCTCAAAAAAAAAAAGTAAAAAAATAGAATACATTAGAAAAATTCACCTAATGTGTAAATTATGCATTATAAGCCAATCAAAAAAATTCTTCTCCATTGTGTTTGTTACCAATTAAGTTTTTTTTTAAAAAAGAAATAATAATCACTAAGAAATCCATTTTGAGCCCAAGTAGTATATCTTTATTTTTATTGTAATGATTATTTATTAATTCTTGAAAATATTCTTCCTATAGGTTACATAATGACTTGGGCGGTGGCATCGATAAAATTGTACCCCTCTATTTTACTATTGTATTTTTATTATACTAGATTAATGATACTGTAATATATTTTATGAGACTATAGCTATATTAAGTAATATTTTATAGATTTATCTTATACTTTCAACTATATAGGTTGATTTATACTTTGTTTTAAAAAAATTTGAGACAGATTTTATGAATTACTCTTAATAAAATCAAATTTTAAAAGAAAATTGATACAGGAAGAAATAAATATTTAAAAATCTAAGGTTAACATATGTGGGAAATTGGGAGCAGTACTTAGCATTGAGCATCCTAAAAATTATATTTTTATCTCCTTCTAATCAGATCAAGAACCAAACCTTAAATTATCTGCTCAGAGGATTATCTCATAATATATTTCCAGATTGTTCTGGCTTCTCTAGAAACTAAGACATCAGAATTTCTGTTTTCTGTGATAGAAGGTGGAAATGGTATAAAACAAGGAAACTTTAATTCTAGCTGAATATTAGAATTCCAAGAAAAGCTTTAAAAAATATTAATCTCACAGTCTGGTATAGGTTCAAAACATACTTTATGTTTGAAGCTTTCCAGGTGATTAGAATATGAGGCCAGGGTTGGAAAGGAGAGTGAAGGTACCAAAGACCATGAGGTTACTGTTTAAGTTGCCATCTGATGACATATTGTATGCTTCTATGATATAGAGGGGTAGTAAAAATATTTTTTAAGAACAAATTATATTTGTACAAATAAACAATAATGCCTCATGGAATACTAGAAATAGAGAACAGGATAATGAAGGCAAAAGATGTATAAATACATATACTTGTATATATATGGTTATTTTTTATGCATATATGTGTGTGTGTGTGTGTGTGCGTGTGTGTGTGTGTGTGTGTATAGTAACTCATTTTCATTCCTTCTTTATCCAGAAATACAAATATTTGCAGTCTTGGCAATTCGAGGTTGGAAATGCTTTAAGTAACTCTTATTTCTGTGAGCAGCTTTGGCAAAGGAGCATTATGGGGATCTTGAACTCACTGCATTTATATAAGATTGGTTTCTTTATTATGATCATATACCATAATAGCAGAACATGGTGATGTTTTCAATCCTATCTCTAAGAAATATATCTTTTCGTGACATTTTTTAGCTGCATATTTAGATCATCTGTACTTTTTCAAGTTGCCAAAAGTATGACACCTTTTAAAAAAAATCTGGACATTGGATAAGTCACAAAATTGGCCAAGTTATTGTGTAACCTGGTATCATCAAATCTTTATATACTAGAATTCTGTTGTATTCCTATAATCATTATTCTATGGACAGATAACTTCTGAAATGCTATGTATGATATCATAATACTGTTATATAGACTAAAGATGACTCTAATAGAAATGTTTATCCTAAGAAAGGTAAGAAATAGGCCTAAAATACTATAGATCATTCATAGTTGTATCACATAATCCTAGCAAGTTTCAAATGCCCATGCTTTGGAAATGAAGTCACTGTTTTTATAATCCACAAGGTAAGGTTTTGGTCATTTTCTACCATTTTATTCTAAGCACTTAACACAATCTTCTACAAACACACAAAACCAATCATTGAGTATTTTAACACTTTCTGTTCTCTAATCTTCCTCCTTTTAATTTCAGTATTACTTAATCTACTATAAAATAGCATTTTTCCTTAATGATAATATTTTATTCTTAGTGGTAGAGACTGATTTTTTTCAACATCTCCCTGTTCTATGCTGCATGCGTCACCATAACTTTGCCTTGTTTTCTCTGGATATAATCAGTAGTATTCAAAATTGTTTCTCTAGTGTGTAAAAAATTGTCTAAGGACAATTTTAAAATAGTTAATGTTATGTAAAGATAATTCTACATAGAATGTGCCTTGGCGTATATTCAGATACCATTATTTAACATTTAATTATGATAATTAGTACCTAAAATAATGAAATTTGCTCTAAAAAGTAAGCAGAATTTTCAACAAAACTATCCATGAATTCCCCCCAGCCTGAACCTCATATTCTATCTTTCGTCTCCATCTTCTGCCCAGCTATTGAAGGTAAAATGCATAAGAAACATTACCATGTGTCCATGGTAACATATGCAGAACCCATTTTAGGGATGTGATCTGCTGTGCCCCTAGCCTCACAGAAGCATTCAAACCCTTTGCTCAGCCTGATTATCTGATTTCTCTTTGTTGTGTATTCTGAGCTTAAGCAACTAATTGCAAAGTGAGATATACAAACTTTCAAGAGCTTAATCCAAACCTGTACTGTGTTGCTTTAAAGACTGAACAGCACTGTGTCAAAATCATAGAGTCCAGAGCTTATTGCAAGTACTATTAGCTGCCTATGAGCATTGGGAATTCAGGGATTGTTTTTGTTGTTGTTTGTTTTTATTGGAGGACTACGACAAAAGAAAAAAAATGCAGAAGAGATAGAATATATGCAGAAAAGAGATTTTTCAGTTCCTTCTGGTAAATCTAATTGCTTTTATATAATTCTGTTTGTTCAAAGACTAAATTTTAAAGCTACTTACATTCACATGCTATTTCTTTTGACTTCTTATTTCATTAAAATATATATATAATCATTTTGATATTCAAAATTTAGAAAGTTCAAAATTGGTTTATCCTAGTAACAAAGTGATTTTTTCTTGACATTATATGTCTTATTTTTAGGTAGATACAATTTTGTACTCTACATCATTCCTTTTAATACTGTCAATAGCATTTTCCCATTTTTACAGAATTTTTATAATAATTGTTTTAATGGATTTATAACATCCCATCGAGTATTTTTTTAACTTAAACATTTCCTACTATTGCATTTAAGTTCTTTCAATATTTTAAATTCTGATAATATAATAGCCCTCATCCTCACTTCACATTCTCAATTTTCATCCTTGCTAGACCCTGAAAATAAATATGAAATAAAAAAATGATGTTAAGATTTCTTGATTTTACAAATATCTAGCAAACTAATTGAGACTTAATATACTAATTTCATAGAAATAATTTTCAAAATGTTCACAAATGTCAAAATTTTCTGAATTAATTTTATTTTTCAGTCAAAATAATTTTTTATAGTATAACTCATTTGATATGAAATTTACTAAGATAGGTGGAACATTTGATATAAATATTGTATGTTTTTATAATAGGTACTATGTATTAAAGATATGTATGCTCACATACCTATATATTTTTATATTAAAGTATAAATATGTATACCAAATGTATATACCAAAGGTATATCATATGTTTGTGTGAATGTTTTTGACCATGTTTTTTGGTGTTGCTTCTTATTCAAGTACATGCCCAATTAAATACATTGAACCCAATAGGCACTATAATACATATAAAGTATTCAATTAAAAAATCCATCAGAGTAAACATATTAATCCAAAAATCATTTTCATTATACAGATTTCACTCTGTCGGAAACTCTGATATCGTATGGTACATTACTCCTCATCCTTTCTCCCACTGAAATTTTGCCTCAGTGTATTTGTAGCAGTTTGGAAAATGCTGTCTCTATACTCCATCAGGGACAACTGCTTTTATTTGTAGGATAAACAGGAATGTCAATAGGGAAACAGTTGACACTTCTTTACTGATATTTCCCAAGGCAACCAAAGGTAAAGTTGGCATCATCACCATGCTATTTTCCAACCAGGGAAGCATGATTCATGTCACAAAATCTGCCAACCAAATCCTTTGTACAATATTCAAAATCGCTTTTCTCAGCAGATCAGTGTACTTTTTAAATTTAAAAATAAGTCACTGTGTTGTCTTACATCAACAAAGATGTGTGCTAAAAGCTTAAGTACATGTCTGATAAAAAGAAGATATGCTAGATGCTAACCCCAATTTTATTTTTACCCCAAATATTTCTGTAA
>NW_011888783.1:7621537-7637250 GCF_000151845.1 Pteropus vampyrus | reverse complement strand
AGGGATGTGATCTGCTGTGCCCCTAGCCTCACAGAAGCATTCAAACCCTTTGCTCAGCCTGATTATCTGATTTCTCTTTGTTGTGTATTCTGAGCTTAAGCAACTAATTGCAAAGTGAGATATACAAACTTTCAAGAGCTTAATCCAAACCTGTACTGTGTTGCTTTAAAGACTGAACGGCACTGTGTCAAAATCATAGAGTCCAGAGCTTATTGCAAGTACTATTAGCTGCCTATGAGCATTGGGAATTCAGGGATTGTTTTTGTTGTTGTTTGTTTTTATTGGAGGACTACGACAAAAGAAAAAAAATGCAGAAGAGATAGAATATATGCAGAAAAGAGATTTTTCAGTTCCTTCTGGTAAATCTAATTGCTTTTATATGATTCTGTTTGTTCAAAGACTAAATTTTAAAGCTACTTACATTCACATGCTATTTCTTTTGACTTCTTATTTCATTAAAATATATATATAATCATTTTGATATTCAAAATTTAGAAAGTTCAAAATTGGTTTATCCTAGTAACAAAGTGATTTTTTCTTGACATTATATGTCTTATTTTTAGGTAGATACAATTTTGTACTCTACATCATTCCTTTTAATACTGTCAATAGCATTTTCCCATTTTTACAGAATTTTTATAATAATTGTTTTAATGGATTTATAACATCCCATCGAGTATTTTTTTAACTTAAACATTTCCTACTATTGCATTTAAGTTCTTTCAATATTTTAAATTCTGATAATATAATAGCCCTCATCCTCACTTCACATTCTCAATTTTCATCCTTGCTAGACCCTGAAAATAAATATGAAATAAAAAAATGATGTTAAGATTTCTTGATTTTACAAATATCTAGCAAACTAATTGAGACTTAATATACTAATTTCATAGAAATAATTTTCAAAATGTTCACAAATGTCAAAATTTTCTGAATTAATTTTATTTTTCAGTCAAAATAATTTTTTATAGTATAACTCATTTGATATGAAATTTACTAAGATAGGTGGAACATTTGATATAAATATTGTATGTTTTTATAATAGGTACTATGTATTAAAGATATGTATGCTCACATACCTATATATTTTTATATTAAAGTATAAATATGTATACCAAATGTATATACCAAAGGTATATCATATGTTTGTGTGAATGTTTTTGACCATGTTTTTTGGTGTTGCTTCTTATTCAAGTACATGCCCAATTAAATACATTGAACCCAATAGGCACTATAATACATATAAAGTATTCAATTAAAAAATCCATCAGAGTAAACATATTAATCCAAAAATCATTTTCATTATACAGATTTCACTCTGTCGGAAACTCTGATATCGTATGGTACATTACTCCTCATCCTTTCTCCCACTGAAATTTTGCCTCAGTGTATTTGTAGCAGTTTGGAAAATGCTGTCTCTATACTCCATCAGGGACAACTGCTTTTATTTGTAGGATAAACAGGAATGTCAATAGGGAAACAGTTGACACTTCTTTACTGATATTTCCCAAGGCAACCAAAGGTAAAGTTGGCATCATCACCATGCTATTTTCCAACCAGGGAAGCATGATTCATGTCACAAAATCTGCCAACCAAATCCTTTGTACAATATTCAAAATCGCTTTTCTCAGCAGATCAGTGTACTTTTTAAATTTAAAAATAAGTCACTGTGTTGTCTTACATCAACAAAGATGTGTGCTAAAAGCTTAAGTACATGTCTGATAAAAAGAAGATATGCTAGATGCTAACCCCAATTTTATTTTTACCCCAAATATTTCTGTAAGCTACAGGAGCTCTTTTGCCCTTGAGTCTATAAGAAATGTTATCTTCAATTGTTGCAATCCAAATTTAATTCCTATTAGAGGAAAGAGAAAGAAAAAATATGGCACTGTGTCAAAAAGTATCAAGATAACATGCTTAAAAAAAAAGATTACACAGATTATTTAGCTTGTCTTTGGCCACAATGTTAATTTAGTAGAGCAAAACAAAGAAATAGATCAAACAAAAATTATAAAAATTTTATTTGGGAAGTGTCGCACACAAATTAACATATGCATATATATGTATATACATATGGATATATGTTACCTCTTTTCTCTCAAAAGGTAAAATCATGACCATATAAATGCAAAATGACATATTCAAATAATTTATTCAGCTAATTAATCAGGAAAACAATAACTAAGACTAGTTCCAAGGATTATTTAAAGAATAACTGTAGGGTTTCACAATACATATCTCGAAAGTTTCTTCCAGATATAAAATAAATAAGTGCTGGTGATGTAATATACAATATGGTGACTATAGTAAACGAATAAACAAAAAATTTTTCTTTCAACCTTAATAGTCTGGCATTAAGAATTGATATCTTTGTTTTTAATTCTCTCACTTATCAGAGTACCTCTTACCTGACTTTTAAAATAAAAGGTTATAGTGTACATATATATTGGATTTAGCCAATTCTCTATTCAGACGAATTCTCTTCAACCCTGGAAATGATTTCCCCATTTCCTTTTGCAGATTCTTAATGTGGATAAATATTTTTTCCATTAAATTTTAAAAATAACATCAAATTAAACAGAAACATAATTAAAATTGTAGTTAAGCCATCTTTCCAGATGCTCTGTTAGACACATAGCTATAATGATGAACTGAAAATATTATTAAATCATTTCGGAGGTCTGTGAAGTTTGAACATCCTGGTGAGCTGTTTGTATGAACACTGAATCATTAAAACAAAACAAAACAAAAAGGCAAAGAGATCACCAAAAAAATTATATATTTGTGTGTCTCTATATATGTAGACACACACAGTTAGGTGCTCATTAAAACAGAAACAGTAATAAACAGCAAGATATATTCATTCAAAGAGAATTGTGCTGACTGTTTTCTCACCCAATACTAGTCTAAAAGCACAGTTTTATTTCTGTGGCTAATCTCTTCTCGAAGGCTCTCAAGTCATTTAATTAAACTGATTCTGAACTAGGAGAAGGAAATGTGCTGAAGTTTTCAACTCTAGCAAAGAAATACCATGGGACTTACACCTTGATTTTCTTCTGTGTCCAGTTTTAAAGTGTTCAGTAATCTCATATGAAAAAGCAAGTAAATCTAAAAGGCCCTCTTCTGTCCCATTCCTTAATAAACATTCTCTTCCTTAAATGTATTTGTTTGTGCTATGCACTTTAGTCTTTGTGGATGTTGAATCTCTCCTCTTCTTTTGAATATGTAACTAACTCTCCATTCCTTAGGTGTAATAGAGGTGGATTAGAAATATTCATTGTGGTAAAATAAAAATAAAATGCATCGTGTTATTACATCTAGGAACACATATAATTAAAATACTAGAAAAGTATAGTTTATTAAAAGCATGGGGACATTGTGCAATAACATTTGCAATATCATTAATTTTCATAATTTTCTGCAGATTTTTAGGTGCTCGAGATAATAAAAACAAATAGATTGTCTAATCAGGCACATAAAACGGAGATCTTAACCTAGCATACATCATTACTAAACATTTCAGGAATACAATTACTCATAAATAATAGGTGAAGCAGGGAGAGTTCTGAGACCACAAACACAGCCCCCTAGGTCCTCTCTTTCCATATCAGATCTATCCATGTTCCAGATTTATATATATAAGGTCTAAGTAATATGTATGATTCATATCACTTACACGTAAAAGGCCATTCAGGTCATGAAACACCTTCATGTTGTGCTCAGCTAGTGACAGAGCTTACCTGACATGTTCCAGAGGCATGCCCATGGATTAACAGATTCCTGCTGAAAGCATTCTGTGTTTAAGAACTCTACTGCTAGTAAATATTATGAATTGTTTGCCAGGAGGTCTGTCATTAGCATGTTTGTAAGGAGATTTGACTGGGTCACCTGTGTTCTTTTATTCTGAAAACCTTCCACTTAGCCAGTTTTTATCATATAGGCAAAACATCATCACTCAATGGCAGTTTTAATTCTTTCTTTACAAAAAAAAAAAGTACTTTTGAAGGAGTTCAAAATTTAATCATACATAATTGTTTCCCAAAAGGATGACAAAATTAAGTTCTGGGTTTCTTATTAATCTATCATTAATAACTGTAATTGAGTCATGACTTAATTTGGCACTATTTCTAAGCCAGGACTGATGGAGAGTTTGTGGCATTAATTTATTAGTATTGTCTGAAACTTAGAAATGGAACCATCTACCTTTACCAGGTTTTAAAATAGACCATTTTATTGTTAAAGGTAAAAAGACAGTACTATAGAGATAATTAAATTGTGTTCATATAATATTCTCCATTTTATTTTTATTATATTTTAAATATTTTCCTCTGACCATTTGAATATTTATTTTTTACATAAAACAGGTTTTAAAGTTGTTAATAGGTATGCACAAATACAACATAGAGAATGGTCCAGAATTATATATATAAATCTTATTCCTTTCCATCCTCAGATGCAAGAAGTAACTAAATTTAACCATTTTCAAAAGTTGTTTTAATTAAAATTACATAAGTATTTAATATATATTTTTGATTTATTAATTTTAGAGTGAATTCTGATATCCCATCTGAAAGATGAAGAATTTAGTATTTTCATCTCCCACTTTCTTCCTCTATCTACTTGTGATTTTCACTAAGTATACTATTATCCATAGTTTACCTACTAGTTCCTTTTATAACTTTAATTAATGTTTTTTTTAAATTTTTCTTCATCAACATTAGATATTATATACTGACCTGTTGATACAAGATTAAAAGATAAAGAACTTAATAGGCCTGCATTTTAACTTTTTCCTTTCTTCATAGTTTTTATAAATTAGATAATTTGAAAATGTTAAAGAATACCATAAAATTTATTCTGTTCTACAACTGCAATTAAGTCATCAATGTACTGTTTTTATGTTGAACTATTTTATGCCCAATACCAGTTTACATGTTATGATCAAGTCAGTGTTTTTTTGTAGAACCAAATAGTAAGTGAGCACATAAAGTAGAGAATGTAATCCTTTTACTAAATCCTGCTGCTTGAAAGAGGCTATTCCTGCCTTCAAGATTCAAAGGACTTCCTTTTAACCTCTTATAAACTTTCTTTGATTCTTTTTGAAAATACTCAACTGCCACTGAGTCATATTTCATGTTGTCTTTTCTTATGGATTTCTTTTTCTTTTACTATGGTTTATCCTGACAAAATATCATATTTATGCTAATCGGATAACATTTTTTGCTTGGCATGTTTAAAAATATTTTCATTCTTTCAACATTTGCCTGAATATAGAATTCTGCATTAAAATAGTTTTCCCTCAGGTATTTAAATTTGTAACATTTTGTTTTATTTTATTTTCTATTATTCAGTGTTACTAATTTCATTCTCACTTCTTTATAGGTGATATTGTTGTTGTTGTTTTTTTCTTGAGAAGGGCCAGGATGATCAATGCAGAAAGCTGGACCTATAACATTTGTTTTGAATGTATCTTTTCCTTGAACTCGAGTACAGACTCTGAGCTTTGTGTTATTGGTACAGTGTGTTTCAACCTGGGGTGATTTTATGCTGGATACTTAGCTAAAAGAGATGGACCCCTCTTTCACTGCTAAGGTCTTTATTTTGCTAGAAGAGACCCACTAGTCTAGCTGTTCTGAGTCCAGTTTTAAAATAGGTCTGATAATCACATTGAGGCCCACTCATTGTTATATTTGTCAATCTGGCTTGCATATTCTCTGGATTTCCCTTTAGAATCACTACACTTCTGTGTTCTGGGCTTCTATGTTCCTTATCTGTATTTCCTGTCCATTCAGTCTAATTGGTTTTCCATAATCCAGATTTCTTTAAACATTCAGGTCTACATTTGTCTCATTTTTTTGGTTTAAAGAAGTTATTGTTTTTATTTTTTTAAATTATACTGTCATCTTATTGAATCACTGGAAAGCAAAGGAAGGAAAACATTTGCTGCATCAGACATTTTTAGCTCATTTGAAATTGTTGATTTTCTACTAAAAGTTTCTTATATAAAATATAGGAGGATTTTTAGTCCAGTTTTGTGTAATTATAGAATAGAACCCAAGTATTTTAGCATAATATTAAGCTTTTTTGTCCTCAAGAGTAATGCATTTCCTATTCAATGTCATCTTTGTTTTGTTCCTGTGATAGATAGGCCCTCAAGATTCTTGGCCCCTGTACACACATCATCTCCCAGTTATTCAATTATATATTAATCTAGGTTCTACTATGAAGTGATTTTGCAGATGCAAATCCCAAACTGGTTTACTGTAAGATTATCTCATTAGGCTTGACCTAATCTCATAAGCTCTTTAAAAATAGTTTTCTCTGGCTTGTCTAAGAAGTCAGCAATTCAAAAAATGAAGAGATTTGACACATGAGAAATTCTCAGTTGCTGGCTGTGAAGGTGGTAGGTGCTACATGAGAGGGAAGGCAGCAGCCTCTAGGAACTAAGAGAGTCTGACGGCCAATATGGAACAGGTTTCTCAGTCCTACAGCCACAAAGAATTGAATTCTGTCAACAATAAGAATTAGCTTGAAAGTACATATTACCCTATAGCTTCCAGATGAAAATTCAGTTTGACTGATACCTTGATTTCAGTTTTGTCTACCCTGAGCAGAGAACACAGCCAGTCTGTGCCTGACTTTTGATCTAAGGACTTGTGACTAATAAATGTGTGTCATTTTAAGCCATTTTATTTTTTGATCTCTTTTAGGCAGAAATGAAAGACTATTGCATTTTCTCACCATTCTACATTTGTTATATTAAACTCTAAACATTGCTTCTACATTCTCATGTCATTATTTCTAACCTGAAAATTACCTGGTGCCCTTTATTTTATCTCTAAAAGTTTTTTTTTTTTCATTGTTGTTGTTTTGTTTTTGACAATTACCCAAAGCTTATTTACATTTTTTCCTAAGCCCCTTCTGGGAAATATAATATTTCCCTTTCTGAAAAATTATCACTCCTTATCCCATACATGATATATTTTATTCTGCCAAATTACATGTTACTGAGATTAGGAGACATTCCTTTATTCATCCCTTTGCTTCCACAGAACCTTCAATAGTATCTTATACCTAGATATAAACAAATCATATTGTTGAATTAAATTGTGACACTACAGGGACAAACACTGTAACAAGTTACACGTTTTTTAAAAGAATACTGATAGAAGTTTAAGCTTGCAGATTCAAATTATCAAAGGTTTCAGCATCTAAACAATAAAAATAGCAATAATTATGTCAACAATTATACAATGTTTTATAGTTGAGAAGCATTATTATGTTTGTTTTATTTTGATTTTCAAAAAGTTTGGAAAGGTAGGAGGTTCATATTTAATAGATGAGAACACAAAGGTCTTTAAAATATGATTTATAAAGTCATACAGATAACTAATTGTTAATGAATTCTAGACTCCCTATCAATTTTGTGACTTAAACATAATCTTTTGCCATGTTGTACTTTCCTGTTATGGTAAGTTTCTGCTAGAAAATGATTATGTCTTCAGTCCTGTATTATTTTCCTATTGCTGCTGTAACAAATTACTACAAATTTTCTTGCTTAAAACAACACAAATTATCTTACAGCTCTGAATGTCAGAAGTCTTAAATTAAGATGTTAGCAGGGCTGTTTCCTTCTGGTGGCTCTAGGAGAAAATTCATTTCCTTATTTTTCGCAGCTTTAAGAAGCTGCCTTCATTCCTTAGGTCATAACCCTTTGTTCCGTCTTCAAAGCCAGCAGCAGCAGCAGCAACCTAGTCTTTAAATATCTCATTCTCTCCCCACCTATCCCCTCTTTCTCTTTCACATCTGCTTGTGTCATCATTTCTCTCTCTCTGACTCTGACTTTCCTGCTCCCTCTTTCATTTATAAGGATGCTAATGATTATATCTCATACATGTCGGTGATCTAGGAAATTAACCCCCTTTCAAGGTCCTTAGATTAATCACATTTGCAAAGTCTTTTTGCCATACAAGGTAACATATTTGAAGGTTCTAGAGATTAGAAAAAGAACATTTTAGGAGGATCATCACTCTGTCTACCACAAGTACCCATGGTTAGAACTATAGGATAGCTATATCATGTTCGTATCATGTGTTAAAGATTAGCAGACTTTAGAAAGACAACTCTTCATTAAAACCACTACAATTAAACAGTTCCACATATTATACTTAAAAAATGAAGCTTAATATGGAAAACTTACTTTATTGAATGTACTTCATTAACCTCGTATAACACATATTTCTAATAAAGAGCATTTTATAGTGTTTCCATAATGACACAAAATTGGGTTACACACAGAATGCAAGTTGCCACTCTGTTGTTTGTATTTAATATGATTTTTTTTTAAGTAGATATACTAAAGAGTAGATTGGCAGTGGAGTAATAAAAGTAAAGGCAAAAAACAATACAAACTTTGATAAGTTTGTAACTTATACACTTTTTAGAGATGAAATGTTTCCATCATATTTTTTTCATACTTATAATGCTATAATTTGAAATTTTTACATAATAGTCCCTTTGAAAACTGATCAAACTCTTAACCTGATTGTTATAAACTAATTTTTTATTAAGCCTTCTTACTAACTCATCTGTGGACAATTGTACTGTTCTATAAGGGACAAGTCTATTTTCAATAGAAAGCAACGATGAAGTAATATAGCTTAATTTAAGGCAGTTTCATTAAGAAAATGTAGCAAAACTGCTTGAGACAAATTAAGAAGACAAATTAATTATTCTACAATTAGCTACTGAGAGCATTTATTTATAATGATTTACATAAAAATAGGCAAAAGGAAAATTTATTACATGTATTTTTGAACCATTGCTGTAAAATAAATATATGAATCAAATCGACCAATTAACACAAATGAAAAATGGTATTGATTTTCTAAAATATACAATGTAAAGTCCATTTTAAAACATCTTTGACCTTCAGAAATATACTTGATATTTGTTACACAAATAAAATGTCATCATATTTATTAATAAAGACATTTATTCACACATTAATTCAACATGTGTTAATTCAAAATGTTTCTAATATTTATTTTTTAAAACAATTATGCCACTTGATCGGTATTTTTGAAAAAATTTTTGTCTAGGTTTATAAGATAAAGTAGCCTTTGGACCAGTGAACTCAATCTCAAATGAGATCTATATACAATACATAGAATTCTACCATTTAACTTTAGAGTTAGAATAAAGAAGAGAAAGAAAATGATATTTATTGAGTGATAGGAAGCATATGTGATTTTATGTAGCTGTTTTCTTCTCTAATACACAAATGGAGAAAGGATCACTGAGGTTCACACAATGGCAAATCATGGGGCCAAATTCCATTTCTTGATGTATTTCCAAACTCATAATTTTTCCATTATAAATACTATCTTCCTATAGATCCGATAGTAGTGACATAAATGTATAGGAGAAATTAAAATGAAAAACATATCACAATAGAAATTGGACAATTTCCTGATATACCTTCAATTCAGTTTTATTTGTGACAGTAATATATTCAACTAAAACTAAAAATCCAGCCTCCTGGAGAGATCTCACATTTTCTTGAGAACAAAGTGATAGTAAATAAAGTCCCTTGACTATGTTTGGAGTTCTCAGGAGTCTTTCCAAAATCCCTAAGAAAGTGCTATAGGTATTGTTACATATTGTAAGTTACACTCACCATGGGCCTGTGCTTCTCAAAAAGATGACAGAACTGTACACTTTAGCCTGAATTTATTTCTAGATTGGACTGTGCTGAGAGTCCATGCATTACTTGCAATTATTCCAGTCAAAAACAATCCTCTGGAATGTGCAATAGTTATTTATTAAAAAACAAAGCAATGTAATAGATTTAATGTCAATGCTTTAAAATACATCAATTCAACCAAATCAATGAGTTTAAGTTTTTTCCCCGCTATTTTTATTACATACATTTTCATGTTCTTTCTGCCTGTTATTTTTAGACTCTCTCAAGTGGCAGTTTTTCTTGAGGGTCTTAAAGTGAGCTCATTTTGTTTTAAACCAATTAAAAGAAATACTTAGATAAAATGGTTATGATATTAAAAAGTGAGAGGAAATCAATGCATATTTTAGGTGAAATTCACATAATATAAAATTTATCATAATAAAGTGAATAATTTAGTGGCATTCAGTAATTCACAGTGTTGTACAACTACTCTCTCTCTAGTTCCAAAACATTTCATCACCCCAAAATAAACCCTTTTAACAATCGCTCCTCATTTTCCCCTAACTTCAATCCCAGGCAGCTCTGCTTTCTGTCTCTTTGGATTTTGCAATTCTAGATATTTCACATAAATGGCATCATACAAAATGTGACCTTTTGTGTCTGGTTTCTTTCTTTCACATAGCATAATGTTTTGAAGCACATCCATGTTCTTCATTACTTTTTCTGGCTGAATAATATTCCATTGTGTAGATATACCACAATTTGTCTATTCATTATGGATGGATATTTGAGTTTTTCTAGCTTTTGGATTTTTTGAATAGTGCTGCCATGACCATTTGTGACAAGTGTTTGTTTAAATATCTGTTTTTCAAATAATTTGGGTTTATAACTAGGAATGGAATTGCTAGGTCCCAGGGTAATTATATGTTTAATTTTTGAAGATCTGAAAAGTTGTTTCCAACAGTAGCTGTGCCATTTTACATTGCAAACAGCAATTAAAGTGAGTTCCAATTTCTTTACATCCTTGTCAATATGTTATTTTTCTTTTTTCATTTTAGCCATTCTACTAAGTGTGAAATAGTATCTAATTGTGATTTTGATTGGTATTTCCCTGGTCCATCTTGCCACACATTGCATTGTTGAATGATTACTCAACAATAGATTCACTTAGAAAGATATAAGCCAGCATCTAACATCAGGTGTTTTCAGCAAGAGTCTTCACATTCCTGCAGCAGTTCTGGGGCTCTTTTGGCATTCCAAGATACAATTTAGTTGTAGAGAGAGGAAAGAAATCATATGGGTGAGTGTGGGAACCACTATGGCTTAGAAGGCCCATCTCACAAATAAGATCTGATATCTCTTGCAGAAGTTTCAATGGATATATAGCTTCCCTAGTCCTGGTAAGGGACCAACCTAATTTTCACTCAGGGAAGTCACCAGTTATGGCTTCCCACCAAGTATTAATAAATATTTTACATTCTTTCCAGTCCAAATGCAATTTACCAAATGTGAGTTATTTTCAACCATAAGCAAAATTGCCTGACATAATTAACATTCTACCATTAGTGCACATTTAAGAAACAGAGTTATAAAGTTACGTGATGGTTAAATTCCTCCACAGAAAAGGAGAAAATGTTTTCTAATCCTTTACTCATAATTTCTTTATTATATCCTAAATGATGAATCATTTGTAACTACATGTATAAAAATATTTTTGACAGAAAATGAGAAAGAATAACAGTATATCTATATAATGTTATATTGCATTTCCCAGAAACTGCTACTACTACAGTCCTTATATATTTTTCCTACTATACTTATACAACAGAGATGATAAAAATGTTAACCAACCCACAAATATTAGATGTTGTTTAAAAAATTGCATACACAAAAATCACTAGATTAATTTTATCCTTTTTATTGAATATATTGATTTACTTGTTCATGTTCAGAGAGCTTAGAAATTTTCAGAACAATCTACTTACTAGGCCATAGATATGAACATATAATTGGAGAATTCACATAGTGGTAATTTTTGTTATAGTTTTAAAATGTATCTCGTTTTTGCATTTCAAATTTAAATTAAATTTCAAAGTAAAACATATTACTAAGAACAAATGGAAAATATTATATAGTGGAAAATAAAAGTATAATTCTTCTGATTTTACTTTACAAGAAGAAATATCATTAATATTTTGTGTGTTTTCTAGAATTTTTTCTATAGATGCAGATATGTTTGATATAGATCCATAGTTGTATTTTGTGGCACTTATTTCTATAGATGTAGATAAAGTTGATTATGTTGTAAAATTATTGGCATGTTATTTTTTAAAATAGTATTATAATACAATAGTATTTCTAATATTTGACAACTTTTAGCATTACCAGCAGTAGTTGCATAGTATTTATTTATGAAATTGAACCATAATTCTTAACTATTCTTCAATTTCTGGCCACTCAATTTGTTTGTGTATTTTTAAAAATATGTGTCAGTATTTCTTACACTTGAGTTTCCATTGTTCTCCCTGTACTACCAAAGATCCTATTAAGATTTCTGTTAGAAAATTTTCAAAACCTTCTATTGTATAAGAAAGTTAATCACTGCCACCCTGTGCCAATTCAATTTGACAAGCATTCATGAGCACTTTCAAAGCATGAGACACTTCTGATTCAGCACTTAAAAAAATGAGGGGAATGGTTGGAAAATCAGTTTTGGACATAACACATACAAGTTGTAAAGACTTTTGTATTAGAACTAGAGTGGATTTTTTGGCCACAAAGAGAAATTTGAGTTAATGGAATCTAAAGAATGAGAGGCCTTGGGGAAAGATATTGTTCAGATCTAATATGCCATTAAGAGATTAGATGCTTTTAAAACTGCCAGGAGAAAAGTCCAAATGATACACATTCATGTTAGTAATGGGAAAAGAAATTTTAAAAAGAGTCTTCCACAAGTTCACTCAGTATAATGTCATTGATTAAATAATGACTAGGAGGAAATTACACATTGAAGTGTGATACCATTCACTTGAATATCTTAACCTTCTCTGAAGAAATATATTTGCTAACATTCTAATAAAACTCACTGCATACTGTCTTCCAAGAAAGCTAAGTTGATTCAGGAAATACAGATAGTGATTGAGTTGTAATTCTTTGAGGGTATTACTTCTATGCAAGATAGGATATGTACTTTGATTTTTTAAAAGCCATTGAAAATAGTTCTGATAGAAACAACTCTTGGGAATTCAAAGAAAATGTTAAGCCTCTAAAAACAGTAATAGTGGGTATCATTAACTTACTATGAAATATAAAACTTAAAACAGAAGTATCGGAAAAATTCAAAACAGTAATGAATTTACTTGTAGAGAAAACACTTAACAGCACAATTCTTATTGTTCTAAACATATATTTTATTTCATACCAACTAAATCCATCTTAAAAGATGGCATGAAAACATTAATCTTAGAATGTAAAAACTAGAAGGACCTTTAGATACCATCCTCATCTTCATCTGGGTAGCAGAGGTCTAAGAACATGAAGTAAATTATCCATCACACATCTCGTAAGTGAATGTATAAATTAAGATTACATTCAGTTACAAATAAAAGAAAACTCAAAGTTGGCTTCTACTTCTTTTTCTTCCCAAAATGACATAGGTAATCAGTCCTGGGATGATGTAGTAATTCAATGATGCTATTAGAGAATAGGAATCCCTTTTTTTTTTTTTTTTGCTTTGTTAGCATTAATATCTAGCTTTCTCAGCTAAGCTGATAGCCTCACAATTGAAAGGTGACTGTTGCCCATTTAAGACACAATTACACATGGGTAGGAAGTGAGCATCATGGTTAAAAAAAAAAAAAGAAAAAAGGATCTTTTCTTTTAAGGAATATCCTCTCCAGAGACATCTGCTTACAATTCAGTTAGCGAGGACTGTGTCACATAGCTAGTATTATTTATAAAAGAGGCTGGGATTTATTATTTTAGTTGAATACGTTTTTGTCCTCACCAAATTGGAATTCTATTAATGAATTAGAAGGATGTAATTGATAATGTGAAGGCAATTTTCAATGTTCACCTCAAACGTCACAATAGACTACCCATCCTCTAGTGATTAATTCAGAGTTCTCCAGAGAAACAGAACAAATAGGAGAGAGAAAAAAAAAAAAGAGAGAGAAAATCTGCAGGACAGACCCCAGGCTAGAAAACCAGGAAAGAGTGGATGTGTTACAGTCTTAGGTACAAAGGCTATCTGGAAGTATAATTCTTCCTGTGGTACTTCAGTCTTATCTCTTAAGGCCTCAGCTGATTGAATGAGGTCCACTCACATTATGGAGGATAATCTGCTTTCCTAGGATTTAATAAGTAAATCTGATTACTCACCTAATTTAAATGTTAATCTCTTCTAAAAAATTCCTTTCCAGTAACATCTAGACAGGTATTTGACTGACTATTTGTCTACTTTGATGTAGCCAGGTTGACACAAACAATTAACTGCTACAATTGTCCTTTGTCAAGTTGACACCCACAGACATTTTCTTTAACTATACTTAATCTTCAAATAAAAACAATAACTATTCATATACTGCTTAACATGGTACAACTAACTTGAGTACAACCAAAAATGCACTCATTTTCCAGAAAAGGAGGCAAAGTCTGTGGGTGATGTTTACTCTTCTTGTTGCTATATTATAACTTAAATACTACAATGTAAAGTTAAAATGTAAATAGTAAGATGTAATGCATCCTATGTTATATGATAAGACAATAAAGGAGAAAACGAAAGGTTTTATATGTATGTACAATTATATTCATATATTCATGCTTAAAAAGATGTCATATATTCATACATAATAAGATGTGGTAGAAATACCAATGACAATTACAGTCCTCATTTCTGTAGCTAGTCTCATGATCATAGTTGGTATTTATAACTGCCTCGTTCCACTACCCATTCCCTTGGTCCTCAGCAAGCACCTCAGCTGATTGTGTTTCTTTCTCTGGTGGGATGATCCAAAACTTTATTTCTGAAGGCTCTAGGCCATTAGCAGTACTTCCTGAAATGGGTTGTTGTAGTTTTCCATTGACGATAATCACAGAACATGGTAATTCTAAGAGACACCAAAAGGAATTTCCTTTAGTCCAGACATAATCTTTCTTACCCCCATTGTGGAGTAGCAGTCCATTTTCCTCTGAGTAATCAGGATCAGGCATCTTATCCAGCACAGTAAGTCTCTTCCTTGTTTGTTGATTCAGTGACATGAGGAGCCCAAATTGGCAAGGTAGCAGATTTAACTTCCAGTTCATTGAAACCATTGATGAATCTCCTGGTGGAATTATTCCTCTGTTTGGAAGTAAGACCTCTAGACCAGCAAAGCATAAGGTTGTGGGTACAGGAAGCCAAAAATTTTACTAGTGGATAATAGTAATGGTATCATCAACATTTCTCTCCCTTCAATTCTGGTTAAAATAGAAATCATATCAGAGAAAATACAATCTCCTAGAGAATCTTGCTCCAGCCTTGCAAGATATTGCCACCTAGCTGGAGCTGTAATTGTGCCTTCAGAAGGCCATTTAACTATTCTATCAAATCAGCTACTTCAGGATGGTGGGGAACATAGTAGGAGCAGTGAATTCCATAAGTATAGGCCTATTGTCAAATTTTATTTGCTGAGAAGTGAGTTCCTTGATCAGCAGCAGTGCTGTGTAGAATACCACAATGATGGATAAGATATTCTGAGTCCATAGATTGCAGTTTGGGCAGAAGTATCACATGGGAGGAAGGTGAGTCCATATCTAAAGTCAACTTCTATTCCAGGAAAACAAAACAATGTCCTTTTCCTGAAAGAATCTGTCCAATGTAACCAATCTGCCTCCAGATAACTGACCCATTGCCCCTAGGAAATGGTGCCATATTGTGGGCCCAGTGTTGATTTCCATTGTTGGCCGATTGGGCACTCAGCAGTGGCTATAGCTAGGTCATCTTTGGTGAGTGGAAGTTGCTGAGCCTATGAATAAGGATCTAGTCAGG
>NW_011888783.1:7618671-7621487 GCF_000151845.1 Pteropus vampyrus | reverse complement strand
ATCAGAGAAAATACAATCTCCTAGAGAATCTTGCTCCAGCCTTGCAAGATATTGCCACCTAGCTGGAGCTGTAATTGTGCCTTCAGAAGGCCATTTAACTATTCTATCAAATCAGCTACTTCAGGATGGTGGGGAACATAGTAGGAGCAGTGAATTCCATAAGTATAGGCCTATTGTCAAATTTTATTTGCTGAGAAGTGAGTTCCTTGATCAGCAGCAGTGCTGTGTAGAATACCACAATGATGGATAAGATATTCTGAGTCCATAGATTGCAGTTTGGGCAGAAGTATCACATGGGAGGAAGGTGAGTCCATATCTAAAGTCAACTTCTATTCCAGGAAAACAAAACAATGTCCTTTTCCTGAAAGAATCTGTCCAATGTAACCAATCTGCCTCCAGATAACTGACCCATTGCCCCTAGGAAATGGTGCCATATTGTGGGCCCAGTGTTGATTTCCATTGTTGGCCGATTGGGCACTCAGCAGTGGCTATAGCTAGGTCATCTTTGGTGAGTGGAAGTTGCTGAGCCTATGAATAAGGATCTAGTCAGGTTTTACCACTTGCATGTGACTCTAGACAAGTCTCTAAAATTTGCTTAGCTTCAGTTTCATCTTCTCTAAATATGAATAATAATGCTAGCCTTGTTTGCTCACATGTTTACTTTCAGAATCAAAGTAATATATAGAATATCGCTTAATAAAAATTTTAAGGAATAATATTCTAAATAATGAAATGCACATGGCTAATATGTATGTAAAATATTCCTAATAAACACACGAACTATAGGAAAAACATTAATGATATATTACTTATTGACTATCAATTACACATGTTAATAGTGATGCTACCCAACATTGGATATGATATATACTTTCATATACTATTAAAAGGAGTACAAAAATGGTGTAAAATCATGAATAGCAGTTTGGAAAACCTCAAAAAATGCACACATATATCTTTTATTTCAGTAGTGCTGCTTGCAAGAACCTATCTTTTAGATTTAACTAGGTGTACAAAATATAGATATAAGAATGTTCATGAAAGTTTGGTTTGTAATTGTATAACAATTGTATAACAATGTTTGGTTTGTAAAGTTGTGTAAGCACAGATTAATGAATTATCTAAATGGGTATACCCCTTCTTTCTCCATCCCTTTTTTCTCACATTGGTTAAACCTTTGCCAGTTTAACCTGAGGCCAGGATCATCATAATTTTCACAACAATCTGATACCATGGGGTTCCTGAGACTGTATTTGAGGATTAATGATCTGTGTTGCCCTTGTGACATTTTGGTTTTCTATAGACTAATAGAAGTAAATCAATGGGAAAGTAGAGTAGGCCCTCTGATGATATCATAACCAAAGAATATTGATTCTTATGTCTTTCCGTTCTCTACCTGCATATTTCCAAAGCATATATTGAATGATATGCCAATGTACATTATAATTTGTTTTGTAATACAGTAGCTAGACCACATCCTTCCACAAATTTCTTTTAATGTTCTAATTTCTGTCTTGACATTTATCATTTAGAATTTCTTTTGAGTGATTCTCAATAAATTGTTGGGGAAGCTGTGGAAATAGAATTGATATTTCCATCAGTTTCACATGTATTATCGTGTATATTTATTTGTGTGGAACTTAAGTTGTTTGTTTTTTTTTTCTATTTGACATTCTCAAAAGAATTTATTTGGTTTCTATTATTTACTTTTTAAAATCACTCTACTAGGTATAATATATGATGTAAAACTTGATTTTTGCTGCAGAAAAATATAAGAAAAAAATACAAAGACTGATAAATTCTAGCCTGAAACTAACCAAAGTATTTGGCAGAGTGTATAAGCTTTGCATCTGAATAATTTCTAAATATTAAGCATGTTCATTTACCTTGATATCAGAAGTCTGTCGCTGAGATAAGAGAATTATGTGTACCAAGAGAAAGACTGAAATCAAAAGGAACACTTGAATTTAGCTTGGTGCTTCTTGACAACCCCTACAAGACTAAAACAACATTTACATTCTAAATATACACAGTTCTCTAAATCTACATTTAGGAACTGATTCCAGCCATGTCAATTATGCAATTATATCACAGATAACACAGCAGTGCTGGCATTTGATAATTGACAGACTCCTATATATGTAACTACTCTGTAATTGAAAATGGCTTAATTCAAATCAGAGTAGTTAATCTGAAATAGTAAATAGTAAAATTCTTGGCATTTTATATACTTAGTTTAGAAAAGAAGCTTTGCTTTTTGTTAAGAGCATTATACTTTTAACTTATACTTGTTTATTTATGCTTATTTATATGTACATAATAAAAACTGTATTTATAAATATGTGTAGAACAGAAATTAACTTTTATCCTAAAGATTTTTAGTAAAATAGTCGTCTATCGTTCCTGTTCATTGTCTCCAGTTTCCTAAAGGACCTAGTAGGAAATAAATTATCTCAACTTGCTAAAATATCACTTTTTATAAATAAGACTTTTTAAAAAACTGAACAATAGTTCTTTCTTGGGATTGCAACCTATTTTGTTTGCTTTGCACTTTGGTTTATTTACATATTTAATTTAAAGAATTCAATTTCTGTTGCCTTTCAAATTTTCTGTTATCATTCACCTCCTAGCACCCAAACACTCTCATGATTGAATGTCTCTTATGATGGCAGGTAGCATTTTTTAGTAAGTGTAATGCATATCATTTGGAACATTAATTGTGCACATCAAATAAGTCAGCAATTCTACTTTTTCTCCCCCGTGCGACTGCCTTAGAAAAGGCTCTTACCTGGATCATTGTAATATCCTCCTTATGG
>NW_011888783.1:7591664-7618621 GCF_000151845.1 Pteropus vampyrus | reverse complement strand
CTGATGATATCATAACCAAAGAATATTGATTCTTATGTCTTTCCGTTCTCTACCTGCATATTTCCAAAGCATATATTGAATGATATGCCAATGTACATTATAATTTGTTTTGTAATACAGTAGCTAGACCACATCCTTCCACAAATTTCTTTTAATGTTCTAATTTCTGTCTTGACATTTATCATTTAGAATTTCTTTTGAGTGATTCTCAATAAATTGTTGGGGAAGCTGTGGAAATAGAATTGATATTTCCATCAGTTTCACATGTATTATCGTGTATATTTATTTGTGTGGAACTTAAGTTGTTTGTTTTTTTTTTCTATTTGACATTCTCAAAAGAATTTATTTGGTTTCTATTATTTACTTTTTAAAATCACTCTACTAGGTATAATATATGATGTAAAACTTGATTTTTGCTGCAGAAAAATATAAGAAAAAAATACAAAGACTGATAAATTCTAGCCTGAAACTAACCAAAGTATTTGGCAGAGTGTATAAGCTTTGCATCTGAATAATTTCTAAATATTAAGCATGTTCATTTACCTTGATATCAGAAGTCTGTCGCTGAGATAAGAGAATTATGTGTACCAAGAGAAAGACTGAAATCAAAAGGAACACTTGAATTTAGCTTGGTGCTTCTTGACAACCCCTACAAGACTAAAACAACATTTACATTCTAAATATACACAGTTCTCTAAATCTACATTTAGGAACTGATTCCAGCCATGTCAATTATGCAATTATATCACAGATAACACAGCAGTGCTGGCATTTGATAATTGACAGACTCCTATATATGTAACTACTCTGTAATTGAAAATGGCTTAATTCAAATCAGAGTAGTTAATCTGAAATAGTAAATAGTAAAATTCTTGGCATTTTATATACTTAGTTTAGAAAAGAAGCTTTGCTTTTTGTTAAGAGCATTATACTTTTAACTTATACTTGTTTATTTATGCTTATTTATATGTACATAATAAAAACTGTATTTATAAATATGTGTAGAACAGAAATTAACTTTTATCCTAAAGATTTTTAGTAAAATAGTCGTCTATCGTTCCTGTTCATTGTCTCCAGTTTCCTAAAGGACCTAGTAGGAAATAAATTATCTCAACTTGCTAAAATATCACTTTTTATAAATAAGACTTTTAAAAAAACTGAACAATAGTTCTTTCTTGGGATTGCAACCTATTTTGTTTGCTTTGCACTTTGGTTTATTTACATATTTAATTTAAAGAATTCAATTTCTGTTGCCTTTCAAATTTTCTGTTATCATTCACCTCCTAGCACCCAAACACTCTCATGATTGAATGTCTCTTATGATGGCAGGTAGCATTTTTTAGTAAGTGTAATGCATATCATTTGGAACATTAATTGTGCACATCAAATAAGTCAGCAATTCTACTTTTTCTCCCCCGTGCGACTGCCTTAGAAAAGGCTCTTACCTGGATCATTGTAATATCCTCCTTATGGGTCTTTTTGTCTTTAATTTTGTTCGACAGCAAAATTTCATGCATACTGATGCCAAAAGAATCTTGATAAAATGAAAATCCTATTGTGGCTTTGCATCGTTTAAAGTCTCTCAGTGTTTCCTCCAGTCGCATTTCATATGATAGAAACCTCAGGATTTGTTTGCAACATATAATTAATCAATTCTCATCACTTCCACACATACACTCTGCTCTGCCATACTTCTTGTACGCAATTATTTTTTAGAATATGCATGATCCTAATTCTATGTTTACACAAAACTTTTTATTTTTACTGAAATATCCTCTCACCCTCAAATCCAACCCTGATTTCTTATACTCCTTTATCTCCTTCAAGACCCAGAATAGATGTGACTTTTCCCAGGTAGCTTTCCATAGGATTTTTTGAGTACTCAGTCTATCTGTATATGGCACAATAACAATACCTCAGCCAATGATTGCTGTTAGCTCTTCCTATGTGGGCGCTCTTCTTATTTCTGCAAATGCATATAAACATACACTCACACACACTTGTCCAACACATATAGTCACAGACACACAGACATACACTAGATAAAAGTAAAAACATTTTTCTTATATGTTTTTTAATCCCAGTCTTTTAATAGGGTGACTGTTGCTAATGCTCGATAATTGTCTCTTGAATGAGACTTAATATGACAGCAAGGATTTAGGAAATAACGACGACCAAGACTATGAATGCTTAAAATTTAGAATGAAAGTTTTACATTCTATGAAGTATTTGTACAATTTGGATATTTATGGCTTAATCTATCTTTTATTGAAATTCAGCTCTGAATAAACCCATTTTTCATAAATATGTCAGTGCAAATGAGCACTCTCAACATATCTTTACATAACTTTAATAATCATTCTAAATTATTTTAAAATAATTTTACAGACCTTATCTAAATATACGAGTTTATTTAAAGCTTAAGCTATGATACTATGTAGATGAAATTAAGCAGATACAATCCAAGATGACCAGGAGTCTAATAATATTTTCTTAGTATCACTATATTTGTTTGAGGTAAAAAGTTCCTAATTTGAAGGATCTGAGTGATTCATACATAAATCAACAAATATTTATTAAACAAGCATTTTATATATACGGCATTGTTCTAAGCACTGGCTTATATCAGTGTATATGTATAAGGCATTTATTAAGACTTTGTTCAATCACTTCATAGAAACGTGGTTAGTATATGTTTTAATCTCTTTGAGTCCTACTCTGAGGCTCTAGCATATCACAATTGTGTAATGACACAAGCCTTCATGAGAAAATATAGTACCTTAATTTTTAATAACTATACACTGTCTCTATGAAAGACTATAGTGAAATTATTTGGGGTATGGGACCACTCTGGTGTCTCTTAAATCATGCCACGTACATGGTTATTTATCAATTCTGTTCTAGTTGACATGCTCTTTTTCTAGCCTTCAACCCCCAAAAAGAGCCCCTTTAATACAGATGAAAAATACACCTAATGTGAAAAGAATTTTCACAAAAAACACTATTAATTTTCTTTCCAGATCTTAAGTTATTTGGGATATTTGAAGGGAGGAATTGTTTCAATCACATTAGTGGAGGTCATTTACCTTATGAATTAACATAGGACAGTTACTCTTAGAAAATATAAAAAGGACCAGATACCTTTCTAACATAAAGCACATCAACATATGAAATTTATTATATACTGCCGCGGTCCAGCCACGACAGGATCCAGGGGGCCCCGAAGCGGGGCAAGGCGTCGGCGCGGGAGACAGTCAACTACACAGCTCAGAGGCGATGTGACACTGTTCCGTTTTATTGTGATTTGATTACAACTTTTATACTTTCTATTTTGGCATTTGATTATACTTTGCGTTTAAGATAGCAGGGAGTTAAATTTCTGTGGTTAGGCGAAGCAGAAAATCTTATAAAGTATATTATTATTAATATTCATGATTAACTAGTACATTCTTTTCTCAATCATTAGAACAGAACTACCTGATGGAATAATCTAAACTTTTAAGTCTTATATCTATTACGTAAGATACAGTTTGACTTAAGTAAAGGTGATAGATAGAGGTATTCATAACAGCAAGTATTGGCTTGTGGGCAGATGTTCTTCTTTCTGACTGAAGAAATCTTTTAATTGCTACTTGATTTATGCTATTATTTAAAGTTCAAGCTGAACCTTTCTCATAGCTGTTCAAAAGTTTCTTTGGTGCAGTATTGAGGAAAATATTTATAAAAATCGGTTTTACAAAGCTGCTTTTGTAAGCTAAGTTTTTGTTCCTTTGTTTTTTAAGCACTAAGGAGGTCCTGACCTAGCCAGCCTTTCTATAAACTTAAACTATTATAAGGCACATGAATTCCATCTTTATTCACTATGCGTATGCTATTTTCATTATAAGCTCCTGTAAAAGGCAAAGGAGGATCAGGTAATCTTTTCATACTATTAGCCGCCTTAGGTGGATACCAGAGTTTTCCATTTATCCAGTAGGCCACAAGAGGAGGCCCTTCCATAGTAGGCACAGGCTTATAAGTAAATTTCTTATACTTTACTAATTTTTCTACTAACTGTGTGGGAACAGGAGTATAAGCTGGTTCTAGTAATTCAGCTTGTTGTAATTTATTCATAACATCTTTAAGAGGCGCGTCAAAAGGAATTTCTCTTAATAATTGTTCTAATAAAGGGTTTACGCATTCTGGACGTGTCAGGGTGACTGGAGCTGATTCCATACGCTGGGAATTTACTATGTTTTCCTCAGAGCCAATTTTGAGGAAATCCACTTGTACAGCGTTTACACTTACTAGAATTTGTGCTACCTAAATTCCCCTTATTAATAGGATCGTTCCTAAGAAACCAATTATCCCTAAACACATGCCACTTCCTCGTTCTTGATGATGCATTCTTTGAAGCCTCTGTCCCCATCTCTGGACCTTGTCATGCAGTAGAGTAGAAAGAGGACATGGCAATATACAGCTGAAATATACAAACTAACTTTATTTATTTGAAAATTAGGGAGTTACAAGACTCCAACACCTCATCTGAATTAAGATGAGAAACTTGGCAGGAAATAATCAATAAGCAGAGATGAAAGTTTTCAATTCCAATTTAGCTAAGGCATAGATATATATTTTAATGTAATAATATGCTTTGGCATTTTTACAAACCAAAAGGGAAAGAAAAATAATTTATTTTGAAGTGGATTGTCACATATGTGTATTTACCTTGGATGAGGTCAAAGATGATGTATTGGAAAGCTCCAATGATAAAAATAATAGTAACTTCAACATTGCAATAGACCCAAATACTATTAATCATTTCCATATTTTTTAATAGAGGCTCAAAGAACTGAAACAAAGGGAATTTGCCCGAAATGTAGCATCTAAATCCAGGAAAGATGAAAGAAAACAGGAAAAGGCACTCCAACGCCTGCATAAGCTGGCTGAGTTAAGAAAAGAAACTGTATGGTGAGTATGCAGTGAAATGTTAAGTTTTCTTAAAATGTAATGTTGAAAAAAAAGAAAGAAACATAGAAATAAAGAAACATAGAACATAAATTTATTTCTCTCTATACCCAGAATAAGTATCACATTTTCATGGCTTTCTGTGGATTTTTAACAGTAAATTGAAATTGAATTTTATGCAAACATGTTTACTGCTCATTTCAATAAAAGCCAAAATTACTATAATTTTAGTTTGTAAAAAAATAAATTTCACATTATTCTGCTATTTATGCTATCTTAGTTGAAAGTTATTTTATTTCTTGGTGAAATTCAAAACTTTTGATTGAAGAGACCAAAGCACCATCATATACCTTTGTTATAAATAGAGTTTTAAGAGGAACTTATTTTTTTAATTGAAAATTTGGAGAACATTTTTTTTAAATTATTTTTAGGAATATAAGAAAAAGGTCAGAAAGACCTATATATTTCAAAGGAAAGTCAAAATTAGTTTCACTGTGAATGAGCTATAACTGGACTGTAAGAAGTTCACAATTGTTACACTTTTACCAGCTTGTAACAGCAGCTATAGTGGTACAATTTAGAACCTACAGTTCAGGCTAGGGCAATGGTAAGGAAAGAAGACCCCATTTAGAGTGTCCTTCCCTCTTCTTCCCAATAAATAGGCCTCACTTACTATTGTCTAAAATCATGCTACTTTATAGTGAATTTATTTTGTGCAGAATGGTGTTAGATGATATCAATATATCAAAATATTGTTTGGGATGTCAAATTTGGGAAAAAAATCAAAATAAAATTAAATGTATTTGGAATCCTATATGGAACAGTTCAAATAAAATATAACTGCTATTCAATTGTTCTAAACCAAATTTTTTACTCGGTGTGGTAATAAATGAAAAAGTATATAAGACTTATGTAATTTAATGTCCTATAAGCAGCATTTGCAAATGTAAATTCTAATAGATTAAGAAAACTAGAATTAATAATATATGTACTAAAAGAAGCAATACTTCTTATCTAAATTACTTTCCTCAGTATACAGTACATATTTCACATAATACATATACACACATACACAGACACATATACCACATACATACACATACATGATTTTCCCATTAATTCAATGCCTCTAAATATGTGCAATTAGGAAAGAGTTGTTGTTTTTATAAATCAAGTAAGGTAATGAAATAGTCCATTGGGTTAGAGATTAAAGAAAATATTAAATTAAAAAATTTGGCCAATTATAACTTCTAAGAAACTTTTTAAATACATGGAAATTTCTTCATGGTATGATTCTGTTTGGTTAGAGATATTTAGGTAGTTTCTTATTTATGTGTTAGACATATATTTCTTTTAACTGGAACTCACTAATTTTGGTATACCAAAATTCTAAATAAATAGAAATCGCATCTTAAGTAGTCTTTTATCTTAAATTTATCTTTTATTTACTGTATATCATTTATAACTTCAGAGTAATTTTTAAATATGAAGAATAGCAATTCCAAAAGACTCAAAGCTCTAATGAGCTAGTATTATCTCTTAGTAATTTTTGCATTGCAGTATTCCACCTGGCCTTTGTTAGACTTTCAGTGAATGCTGGTGAATTCCCAGCCCTTCTGAAGTCATGATTGAGGGTTTTTCTTTAATTTGCTTTCTATTCTTTATACAGTATCGATGATGTTAAGTGTTTGTAAATTAAAATGATTTTAGAGAATTCTACAGTACTCCAAAATGTCACTGAAGATGCCATGGGGGTAAAAAATCTTGGTCAAGAAGCACTGATTGAGAGCATAGAAATATCCTTGACATTGCTGTTAATAGCTATAAAGGTAACTTCATGACAGAACCTCCAAACTCTCTCAAACAATATCCAATAACAAAATGAAATTGTAGCACTATAGAATGTAGTTGCATCATACGAAAGTAATTCTCTTACAAAAATTTTAAAAATTGAAAAAAAAATTATAATGACATTTCTAAGATGAATGTGTTTGAAAATTTTCCCACAAAAGTGCCCTAACATGTACTTTTGCTATTTTTTGTAGTGCTCCTGGAAGCGGCCCCATGTTCAAGTCAACAACTGTTACTGTGAGAGAAAACTGTAATGAAATTTCCCAAAGAGCTGTTGTGGATTCAGTTAATAACCAAGAAGATTTCAAATATACTTTGATTCATCGTGAAGAGAGTGCTAAAGATGTTACCACTGTTGCTGCAGGCCCAGAAAGTGCAAATAATTATACAAAAAATAATCAACTTGGAGATCAAGCCCAGGGAATTCACAGACACAAAATCGGCTTTTCTTTTGCATTTCCAAAGAAAGCATCCGTGAAGCTGGAATCCTCAGCTGCAGCCTTCTCTGAATACAATGATGATGCCTCTGTGGAAAAAGGATTTAGCAGAAAAAGCAGATTTGTCCCTGGTGCTTGTCATCTCCAACTATCTTCACCAACAGATATGCTTTTGAGTTCTGAAGAGAAAGCTATCTCTTTTCATCCACCAGGGGGAACGTGCATTGACAAAGAAACTGCTCAAACTCAAGAGATGAAAGAAGTTTCTAGTGAAAAAGATACATTATTATTACCTTCATTTTGCCAGTTTCAACTTCCTTTATCTTCTGATGCAGGTAATTGTCAAAATGCAGTCCCATTAGCAGATCAAATACCACTGGAAGATGTTGTTATTAATGAAGACATACCTATGAGTGGTAATGGTTCTGCGATGTTAGGAGATAAATGCACAGTTCTCGATGTTGCTAATCATTGCATATCTTTGCAAACTACAGAGGAAAATGTTAAGGACGATGATTCATCCACAGTTGGAGGTGAAAATAAAAACCATGAGATGCTAACCTCTTCAAATTCTGAAGAGGATACTATAACCTTACATAAAAAAGCAGATTTATATAAAAGACCATGTGAGCCATTTGTACCTGTATTTAACAAAGATGGATCCACAGTTCTTCAGTGGCCATCAGAAATGCTGATTTACACAACTACTCAACCATCAATTTCTTATAGCTGTAATCCTCTCTGTTTTGACTTCAAGTCTACTAAATTAAACAACAATCTAGATAAAAATAAGATGCCCTTAAATGATCTTTATTCTCAGCAGAAGGAAGAAGATATTTGCAAGGGACCTGTTTTGGATTGCAAAGACACATCTATTGCAGCACTTACAGATTATGAAATTGGAAGTAGGAGAAACGAATTCACCCAAGTCATGCCTCTTTTGGCTGAAGATACTTTCTCCAATAAATATGATTCTGGAAAAAATGAGAATATGGGTCAGAAGTATAAAAATATTTCCTGTAGGATCAGAAAAACAAAAAAGTATAATTTTATTAAAAATCAAATAAAACAGGACAGTCTAGATGAGAAATACAAAAAAACAAGGTTGAAAGATAGTCATGAACACTGGTTCTGTAAAAGTAGAAGAAAGAGAAAAAGAAGAAAGTTATGTCGACATCATTATGGAGAAAAAACCAAAGAATCAAAAACTCACTTCAAAATGGAAACGGAAAATAGTTACAGTGATACAACTAGAAAAAATCTATTAGAAACAATTTCAGAAAAGCATCATTTAGCTGTAGAGCAATTATTAGACTCACATCAATTACCTGATAAAAAACCCAAGTCAGCATCTATATACTTAAGTGAAAATGAAGAAATGTGTAAAATCTGGAGCACTGAATACAGTAATAATGATGATATCAGTTTTAAAAATCACTTTATGAAGAACTCGATTGTTTTAAATGGACAATCCAATCCAACAATGATGCATTCTGGGAAACAGAATTTAACATACTCCAGAACTTACTGTAGTTATAAAGCCAAACTATCCAGCTGTCAGGATCACAGATGCCTAGTTCTTCAAAATGACATGAAATGCATGAGTCAGAATCAAGCTGTTAAAAGAGATTATAATTCTCTCATTAACGAATCAGAACGATTTCATCGAAAACGTAGACAACATTCATATTCTTATTCTTCAGATGAAAGTTTAAGTCAACAGAAGTATTTACCAGAAGAATTTTGGGGGCCACCATGTGCTTCTGCTTCCTTTAAGCCTAAAAGGAAACGGAGGAGGAAAAGAAGCAGATTCCGCACCAGATTTGAAGCTTCGGAACTCAAAGAGAACGCAGATCCTCCCATGAAAGGCAATTCTTCCGTATGTCACCAGGATGAGTTAATAAATGAAGATAAAAAAGAGGAAATAAAACCACAAGAAACAGCAAATGTTGAAAGGAACTCAGAACAAACAGACCAAGTAGAAAACAAACTGACTTTACACCCTAACAGTCCCCTTCCTCCTGGAACCAATGATGAAACTGAGCATTTATTAGTGGAGGCCACTGCTTGTGACTTGCCAGAGATTTCCAATGCACCCACCACATCTGTCTATGTAGCTAGTGCCCCAGCAAAGGAAGAAATTGACAATACCTTGCTCGAACACAAAGAAAGAAGCAAGAATATAAATATTAATGAAAAGCAAATTCCTTTCAAGGTGCGTAATATTGAAAGGAACTTCAGACAGTCACAACAACCTAAATCATATCTTTGCCATTATGAGCTAGCTGAAGCCCTTCCACAAGGAAAGGTGAATGAGGCATCGACTGAGTGGCTACGTTGTAATTCAGGAATTCTTAACTCACAACCACCATTACCATTCAAAGAAGCACATGTCAGTGGTCATACGTTTGTAACGACAGAGCAAATCTTGGCTCCACTGGCTTTACCAGAACAAGCATTATTGATCCCGATAGAAAACCATGACAAATTCAAAACTCTACCCTGTGAGGTCTACCAGCACATCATCCCGCCGAATGTGCTGGCCAACAAGGTCAAATTTACTTTTCCTCCAGCTGCCCTCCCACCCCCTAGCACACCTCTGCAGCCTTTGCCTTTGCAGCAGCCCTTATGTTCTACCTCTGTAACCACTATCCACCACACTGTTTTGCAGCAGCATGCAGCAGCTGCTGCTGCTGCAGCTGCAGCCGCAGCTGCAGGAACCTTTAAAGTGCTTCAACCACACCAACAGTTTCTGTCCCAAGTCCCATCTCTCACCAGAACATCATTACCTCAAATCTCAGTAGGACCAGTAGGACCAAGGCTTTGTCCTGGGAATCAGCCAACTTTTGTCGCTCCTCCTCAAATGCCAATCATTCAAGCTTCAGTTCTTCATCCTAGCCATCTGGCTTTCCCACCTTTACCCCACACACTCTTTCCTTCACTGCTTTCCCCACATCCTACTGTCATCCCACTACAGCCCCTCTTTTAGTCATCACCATAAAAGGGGAAGAAAACATCATGTGAAAACTATTGCTATATGCGTAGATGCTCATCTAAGTGAATAATTTCCTATTTAAATGGTGGAAAGAAACTAGCCAAAATATGGCTTCTTTGGTATGAAATCATTTACTGTAAGTCTAATGATGCAAATAAATTCTTAGTTTCTGATATATAATGTTATTAAGGCACTGAATAGTTTAAAAATCAATACAATATATGCTGTATATTAAAATGTCTTAAAAGTATGTATAATGTACATAAGATATATTTCTAGTACTATAATTTATGTTGTAAAGTATGCTCTTTGTTTTTTTTTAATCTTTGTGTATTTGCACCTATTTAATGTTTAAACAAAGCTGATGGCACTATGTTTTGTACCATGTTCCTTGAAACTGTAAATTCAGTGAAAAATATCTCTTGCAATAAATTTTTGTTAAATATTTAAGTAAATCAAACTCCCGTTTTTAGTTGGTTTTATTGTTTGGGGAATTTATAGCAACAGCAGGTTTTGGATTTATATTGTTTTTCTATCCGTTGGCATCTCTGAACCTCAGAGGCCCTGCAAAATATCTTTGGAGTTCTATCAGTACTTAAACTATGATACCATCTTTCAGAATAAGTATATCAAAACCATTTATTTTTCTGTTTGTTCTAAAGTGACGTGTACTCAAAGTTTACTATATTTCCTAAACAATTGGCTCTTCAGACAATAAACCATAGAAATTCATGTTAAAATAATGTTAGTATTTGTGGGGAGGGGTGGATAACTCAAAAATATGCAAAGTACATAGTATTCTTTCAGGAACTGTAAAACTACTAGTAGAAAAGAAATGGCAAATAATCAATGTAAGTTCTTATAACATTTTTGTATGGTAAAATTCTCAAATGTATTATATTCATTTTTTATTGTTGCAAAAAATATACATATATAAGAATGTTGGCATGGATTAAGGAATAGGGTTAACTAATAAATTACTATCCATTATATAACATCTTGGGAAGAATGACGTAAACACTATCTGTATCTAGATATGTTCTTAATTGAGAATCTGGAAGTGGGAAGGAGAATAAAAAAATAGATTTTCCTTCTGCAAATCTTTCTAGTAGTCATGTTTGCATCACATTTCTAAATCAACCAGGAACAATTAGAAAATCTCCACAACACTCTTCCATATTGTGCTTTATTTTTGGTGACCTCTGCATTATTGTTCACTCAAGTGCTTCTATGTGTATGAAAGAATATAGTTATTTAATATTAAACTAGGAAACACTACACTTGGAGAGTTTTTCCATGTTTACCTGCCCCAGTCCAGACCACTTGGTAATACAAAGTCTACATGCCTAGCAGAAAGGATTCACCTCACCATGTGCAAATGATAAAAGGTTCATAGCAGCCTAGCAATGCATCCCAGCACCAAGACGACAACTAAGTCCTTCTAAAGGAGAGCATTTCAATGATGCTGGACTAAGGAAATGCTATTTCTTATGTCCACTATTGGAAATAATATCGAGCATAAACATATGTTCCCATATCAAAATAACCTATATTTAATTATATTTTAAGTAGAGAAATAATAGAGAAAATCTAGGTCATTTACTTTATTTTGTGCCATAATAATCATTGATTTGAGTGTTTTCCTAAAAATGATTGTGAAAGACTAAATCTACTGTTTTGTGATTGACGAACAGAAGATAAAAATAATAAGAGAAGCAATTCTATTTCAAATGCTCTAAGATAACATGTTCCAAAAATGGGACCTAAAATTGAAACAGATTTTTTCCCCCAAGCAAAATGTTTGAAACTATCTTTGAAAATAAAATAAATGGGAGTATCTACTGGGGAATGCTGACCCAGTTTGCTTTTAATCTTTCAGAGAAGGATTGTTGTTTCTGCTTTTTACAATCAAACCAAGTGTTTGACTTTAAAACACATTATCATCTTTCTTTTGTATCTTCTATTATCTCACTGTTCACCTCTTATCTCTTGTTCTCATTGTTTAATTTCTTTTTCCCTTGCTCTTTTTCTTCTTAATTCCATTGTAGATATTATTTGTGTGTAGGTGTCTCTTCCTCTTCTTTCTCCATGTTAGCATTCTTTTTTTTTTTTTAATTCTGTTACTCTCATATATCTTTTGGTTAAATGATATGGTTAGGTATACTTAACTTTTTAGTTGCAACAGAGTATACTTGATGGTAGATATATAATAAAAACTAAAAAGTCTGAGGAGAAATTTTCTCAGTTAAAGCTAATTAAAACTCAAATTGATAGATAAATTGATTATTTTTCATGGATACAAGTGGCTGGACAAGAAAAAGATGTTATTTAAGTATGCCAAAACCATTTTGATTATAAACAATTCATCCAGATGTTTGATGTCTTTGATGAAATATTGATAACATATTTTGGGCATTTATTATATGTCGTGGATTCAAAATGAATGTATAATGAGACACTTGTTCATCTATTCTAATAAGAACCAAGGGAATCAGCTAATGGGCTGAAGATAAAAAAGCAGAGCAATCAGACAGGTAAGTCAGCATGCACTCATCCATAGGGCTGTCAAAAGACCACCAGTCAAGCTTATATTAATGGCAGCAGGAGTCAGGCCAATGTAATAGTCATACTCTAAAAGTAAGTTTGGGCACTGGCTGATGGCTTGTCCACAAGTCCAGGGGCTAAAATATCATTCCTATCCATGTGTAAATTATTGTACATTGTAATTAATGGGAAATTTAAATAATCCTAACACTATCTCTTACCCACCATATCTAGATCTCTAGTCTGCTATTTACAGAAATAGCATTTCTGTAACATTTTTTATTATAAAGATGAATGAATTGGAATATAGAATAAAACCTGAATATAGACAATAATAAGTAACTGTGGCCAAGCAACAAAGGATGACACTAAGGCAACTCATCCAAAACTTCTACTATCATGTCTGTCTGTCTGTCTGTTTGCATCTCTCTCTCTCTCTCTCTCTCTCTCTCTCTCTCTCTCTCAGTTGAAGACCTGTATAAAACTGTCCATAGAGCATCTCAACCTGAAAATCTGCAAAGAATTTTGAACTCAAAACTCAACTTCAGGTACCACTGAAACCCGTTCTTTGGCCTGTGCTTCTAAGCACGGTAAATGCCATTATTTAAAAACAAAAACAAAAAAATCTGTGTTATTCAATTCAGAAAACAGGTATTATATCCACATCAAATCGATCAATGGATCATTTGAGCTCTATTTCCTTAATTTTTTTTCTCAAATTTTTTTCTGTCCATACACTCTATATAGTTCTTGCCCTAGTAGTCTATAAACTTAATTTCTGACTTGCTGTTACAAATTAATGTCTCTTTCCCCAATTTTCCATTCCTACAATTTATCTTCTCCATTGCTGTCAAGGATACAATTTAAAAATGTAACTGTATTATGACAACCCTCTACTTTAAAACCTATTATAGGTTCTCAATTATTCTCAAGATAAACATCAAAGTCTTTAGCATGTCACGAAAAATCTATGGTGAATTAAGTGTCAGCCTCCCTACTCAGAACTATCCAACCTAGGGGTCCTCTGAGGCAAGCATTCTAATCTACTTAGTAACAGCCGTCTTCGAGTTTGCGTGATCATGTTCTATTATCCTGCAATGCCGTCCTCATAGTTTTCTTCACTTGGATAACTATTAATGAATCATATTTCAACTTTAGTGCCATTCTCTTTTAAGGATTCTTTCTCAGGTTCTCCCTCTCCCCAGATAAGTTAGCTTCCCATCTTTTATCCTTACACAGCATCCTATGTACGCATTTTGTTATAAAGTACTCTCTGTGCTGAATATATTGTCATGTCAAATTCACTAGATTAAGAGCTCCTTGAGTCAATGTAGTATATGACATATAGTAAATACTGAATAAAAGTCTGGAAATAAAATGAATTGGAAAAAATGTAATTAATTAAATCTATGCAGATTGTATTATAGTTTCAGAACTGTTGTCCATTTTTATTCCAAACTGGTCCTACATCAGTCTAAATAAAAATCTAATTAGCCAAAATAATTAGGCTTTCATGAAGAACTTATATTTTTTAATCAAATTATGAATCATTTAAAGTAGAAGTCCATCATCAATAATTAAAGTGTAACTTGAACACTTTCCCCTGCCCCCGGCAGTTAGCCACAAGCTTCTCTGTATCTATCTCTAACTACTACCTCTGTCTCTCCTCTCTCTGTCTCTGTTTCTCTGTGTCTCTCTCTGTCTCTCTCCTTTCTCTCCCTCTCTGTCTCATCTATCTAATATCTATCAACATATCTTTCTATTAGTACTTGACACCAGACATTAGCATATCATGTGTCAGAGACTAACCTAGATAAAGAAATAAATAGAACACATCTACTACTCAGACATTTAAGTATAATAAAGAAGCTAGACATACATCATCTTATATTTAGCTACCCAAAGTTTGCTATTTCATTATTAGTCTATCAAAATAGATTGAACTTATATTCACCAACGCTTCTTTCCTTTCATTGTACTGTGTTCTTCATTTCTTATTATTGTTTTTACTTACTTTTCCCCTCTGCTGTTTTTCCTAGCTAAGCCACTGTCCCTGGGAGTGAAAGTTGCCACCAGGCATACTTTCCAATAAGCTGTTTACTTTCTCTCACACATGAAATTAGATAAAAGCTTAAAGTTTACTTATATCATCAGTTGAGGCTCAAAGTCTTGCTTTAGAGGCAGTAAAAGACTATTCAATCTGTGTCGAGGTGTTGAGTATGACTGAAATCTAACCCACTACCTGCCAGCCCTGTAGATTGTGTCTCTCCCCTACCTGGCATGGGCTGTATTGGTACTGAGAAAGAGCTTACTTTTCCTTCACACAAAGACACCATTGTTTACAAAACCAAATGCCTAGAGCAAGAGCCTTTTATTTATTCATAGAGTCATTTTGTAGACTAGTACCTGCCTTGAGCTTCAGCCTTTAGAAATGTGAGCTTTCCATGGAATCTACTTGAGCCTGGAAGTTCCTGGCAGAAAACTCAAGCTTTTCTTCACTTTTAATTTCCTAAATTCTTAGTGTTAAATAATCTAATTATTTTTATTGATTTTATTTTTTGTGGTAATATTTTGTATAGAGGTATTTATATTTTTTACTAATATTTTCTTTATTTAAGATTCTAGCTTTAACTACTACATTTTAAATTTTTGATAAATTACCTCCTAACATTTTATGGTGTATATTTTCTATGTATTTATCATCTTTATTTAGAGTATTATATGTTTTATATATATATATGTATTTTTAAATGTCATTACATTTCAATTGAATTAATCCTCCTTTTTTGTTTAATATTGTTACCTTCCATATCATGTTTGTATTGATTATCCCTAAGACTTTTAATTTCTTCATTGAATATTAATTTTACTTTATTCTTCAATATGTTTATTGTTGCTATAAGCAAGAAGCATATGTTATTTCAGAATGATCACATATTAAGTAAAGAACTTTTGATGACAGGCTTTCTCTAAATAGGTTCTCCTATTCTCGTCAATATTTGATCACCAGCGACTATACTTAGAACTGAATTTTCATCATACGCTTCAAGAACTAGGATTTAGTGAATTAGTGGAAAGATTTAATGCTCACATATGAAACAGCCCAGTTTCTCTGGTTTAAGTCAACAACTGAGCTTCTAACTGGAAAACTCTCTCAATGGATAAGGTACTTGGTTACTGCACTTAGCACACCATCCCCTTTAGAACAAAACTAGATTTTAGGTTCCTTCCAAGCTTCCAGCAGTACTACATTGTGTTCTTCAGAATTTACCTGATGCCTGGTGTTTGCCCCTTTTGCGTTGCCCCATTTGATCCAATCTCTTATTGTTGCCTAAACTTGCTACCTGAACACTGTATCTTGATCTTCCTAGTTGTACTTATTGGAACTAAACTCTGTACTTGAGTTAATTATGTCAATCCTAAATGCTTATTAATTTACATTACACTTTACCTCCTTTTAACAATTTTCATCATATTTCTGGTTTGAACCTGACCAAGTTACAACATTTTAAAGTCAAGTAGAGTGAGTTTTAAAATTCCAACACTTCAGCTGCCTCAATCTTGTAGCCCATATTAAATTTCCCCCCACTTTTGAAAACAATTGTTTCAAATTAATGCTTTGTTTCAACTAATCTCTTTATCTTTTACAACTTATTTTTTAATCTAAATGATTTTACAGGTGGCTATTACTTTAACTTATATAAGTTAGTAGGGCATTAATCTTCACATTAAAATGATAAGCCTAAAACTATTATAGGTTTTATTAAATGGCTTTCATCTCCAGAACAGTTGTACCGAAACAAAAAAATAGAAATATTAATATGTTCTACTGATATGAAAAATCTATTTTCTGTCCTGAAATGCAATTATCCTGTCCATGACCTTTGTGAATCCATACTTAAGTAGTATAAAACATGATATTGTATTTTAAATACATTTTAGACATTGACAAATTTAATTACATTTGATATACCTGAGAATTGCCAATGTGCTTACCCCTCTGCTATGTTAATATATAACACTTTTAAACACAATTTTTCTAATTGCTTAACAAAGATTTATTTGTAAAATTGAGAATCACGATGTTTCTCTAAATTTCACATGATATAACATTAATCTCTCAAGTAGATAATCTTTGCCTAAGCATTTCAGCATTGAAAGGTCTCTACAGAAATGCATTTGTATACAGAAAAATGTAGCTACAGTTGGAGGTTGCTATTAAGCCAATTACGGGTAGACTGTCAGGTAGTTAGAGTCCCCATCTATGTTAAAAACTGGTTTATGTATTTTGACTGAAATGAGAGTTCATTAACAGTAAAGATATTTTTAAAAAATGGCTATGAATATAGAGTGAACTACAAATAGACTGTAAAACTGAATATAGATGGACTATAAAAATAAAATTCTCTCAACACAAAAAATAATATATTATAATATTTCTGTACACAAATTTAAATTAAATCTACCTATAAACTATAAGCCCAGAGCTTAGTGAAGGAAAGTAGATTTAAAAATTTTCTTGAGATATTACTTGGAAGCTTAGAAGCTGTTTTACAGGACTGAATGCTTTCCCCTTTTCCTCCCAGAACCAGCGCTCATTGTATCGCATGCCAGTAACGTCCTACAACTCTTGGACATTGTTTCTTTGACAATGTATCTCTCTATTTCTTTACGGTCACGGTCAAGAGGTTGAGTGGAAAAGGCCACACTGCTCCTATGGCACACTGTCCCATAATACTTTCCAAGAAGAACCATGTTGAGACATTTGAGATGATAGAGGCATTACAGAGTGAGAGTGTAAATGCTAAAATTAGGCACCGAATACAACTTTTCCTGGTAGCAAACTCAGCTATTCATAAGGAGGTAATGTGTTTGTCCCTTACCAGGCTCACTTGCCTTTCAGTGTGCTGCTTTTCTCTCAGAGTCCCTTCAGATCTTCATCCTATTTTGATAGGTACTAACTGCCATTCTTGCTTAAGCAAATAACAAATTTTCTCAAACCAAATTATTCGATTAGGATTAGCACCCATGGAGGGCACTGACAGACTGTTCTCTGCTGGTCATCATTCTTAACTCCACAAGAGGTCAGAGCTTCAAATATTGGTATTTCAAGTCTACAGAGTTTGTTTGGTCTCTCCAGACACACTTTGTAGAACACAAAGACAGACAGACAGACAGACAGACACACACACACACACACACACACACACACACACACACACACACACACAAATATGTCCCAAGGACTACCTCATGGCTACTGTCTGGAATTCCTGGCTGTTCCCAAGGAGGCTGCTCTCTGTCACTTCACAGTCATAGTCAAAAGGTGAAATAGAATATATTCTCAGGTACAGATAGTCTAAGATGGCAAAAAATTTCTTAAGTGCTTGGAAAAGTCTAAGATGTCTTCTTTTTCCATGTTATCAATAAATCTTAGGTTTCCTTAGTTCTTCCATAGAAAATGTCATAACTATTTTAGTAAATTGTCAAATAAATGCTTAGCCAAAGTTGTTTGTCCTTAGTTTTGATGCATGATGAGAGGAAGAAATAAACTATTTATGCCTAATAATACACTTTCGGTCTATGACTACATTATTCTCATCTTTTAGACACTCCTTTCATGTAATATCCTATTTAGGCAAACTTATCTCTTATAATCATTTTATATAATCATAGATACTCTACTATATTACAGGGCTCTGCTAAGCTCTGGAGAGATAGAAATAGAAATAAAGCCTATCGAAAACAAGTTTAGAGATGAAAGGAAGAAATAGATTGTAAATGGTCAATTTTAATAAGACGAGCTGCATAATATAATAAATGTGATAAACAACGTATCATGAGAGGATATGACACATTAAAGAAACAAAAAGATGGAAGGAGGAATTTTCATAGATGAGACTGAGAGATAAGCGAGGCAAAAGACTGAATTATTAGGACCTTACAGTTAGGATGATAGTCATTAACAGTTTTTAAACAGTGAAATGAATGACCTTTATCAGAATTGTAGATTAGATATATTACTAGGATTACACAAGGAAGAATGTGAATTTGTTTGGGAGAGTTGAAGATGCCAGAAAAATAAAAGAAGTTTCAAGATGCATCAAGCAAATAGGTATAATGTTGATTACATAATCTGGAAGTTAGATAATCTAGAGTATTTCGGAGTTGACTTACACAGAAAGTTTTGGAAGAGGGTGAGAGAGGACTTAAAAGTGAATTTTAAGTTTCAGGACTGAGCAATTAAATCGATTTGGTCATTCACAAATAATGAAAAGACAAAAGACAAGAGTAAAAGTTTGCAAAAGTTGGAGCACTTTTAGGGGAATGAAAGATAAAATGTTCAATTTTGGGGTACATTGAATTTAAGGCACCTAGAATATGTCAAAGTAGAGCTGTCCAGCAAATACATGAATATGTAGCAGCCATTCTCTTATCTGAAACAATCCAACCTGGTTTGTTGTCAGTTGTTTGATTAAAGTGAGAAAGCACACATTAAGTCACACACACACTGAAACGGTGTAAGCGTCATATATTAACTCACATCACCTTATTGCATATTAAATTTACCAATATAGTATTATAGGTCCAATGCCTTTTCTTTAAATAATTGTTTTCTTATTGAAAATATTGGTCATCTTTTCTTCTGTGATCCACATTCAAAATAAATAATTTTGACTTCCAGATTTACTTAAAATGTACTCTGAACAAATCAAAAATTTTTCATTGTTCATTTTCTCTAGTCTGACTATATTACCATACTTATGCTGTAGTTGACATAATTTATGTAGTAACCCACCTTAATTTAGAATTTCTAAAGCATTAAACTTTATTGTTATAGAAATAAACTCTATCTCTTTGCACTCATATTTCATCATTTTACTTAACATTGAATTAAATTGCATATTATAGTAATAAATACAACATGCACAAAGTGATTTGAGAAAAAAACTGAATCTTGGCATGCAAATTATTAACAGAAGTGAAGGTAAATATAATGGCATCCTACAGGATAGCCTAATAGCTTCACATCATGTTTTTAGATTCAGTTTTATAAGAAATAAAGAATTTAATCATTCTGAGATAGAAATGCAGATCATTTGAAAAAGAAACTATTGAACAGATATAAAGCTCAAAAGAGATATGTAATAAAGAAATGTATTTTGAAATCAACATTCTAATTTTAATTAAAATCTTAGAAGGTTTGAAATTAGCCCCAAGGAGAATGTAAAAAGAGAATAGTGGATTCTGAAAATAACAATCAATATTTAAGCTTGAGAAGAAGAGAAAGAAACAGTGGAAGACACAAAAGGTTCCACAGACCTAGAGTATAAACTAGAAAATTATAGTATGGAAATAATGGCAAGAGGTAGTTTTATTTATTTTTTATTTATTTTTATTTTTATTAAGTTTATTGGGGTACCGTTGATTAATACAATTATATAATATTCAGGTGTACATTATAATTTGACATCTGTATATTCTATTGTGTATTTACCACCCAAAGTCCAGCTACCATATATTTGATCCTCTTTACCCACTTCACCCTCCCCCTACCCCTTTATATTTGACTGCCTTTACCTTGTCTACCTCCCCCCTTCTCCCCCACCCCACTAGTAACCACTAGTTTATAGTCCTCTGGTACCACCAGTCTATAGTCCATGTCCATAAATCTCTTTTTTGCTTGTCCTGCTCATTTGTTGCTTTTAGGTTTATATCCCACATATAAGTGATATCATGTGATTTTCAACTTTTTCTGTCTGGCTTATTTTGCTTAGTATGATTATCTCGAGGTCCATCCATGTTGTCGCAAGTGGCAATATTTCATCTCTTCTCATGGCTGAGTAATATTCCATTGTATATATGTACCACAGCGTCTTTAGCCAATCATCTATTGTAGGACACTTCGGTTGCTTCCATGTCTTGGCCACTGTGAACAATGCTGCTATGAACATCGGTGTGCAAATATCTCTTCAGATATGGGTTTTCAAGTCTTTAAGGTAAATACCCAGTAGAGGTATTGCTGGATCACAGGGTAGATCAATTCTTAGTTTTCTGAGGAACCTCCATACTGTTTTCCATAGCGGCTGTACCAATTTGCAGTCCCACCAGCAGTGTATGAGGGTTCCTTTTTCTCTATATCCTCTCCAACATTTGTTATTATGAGGTAGTTTTAAGTAAAACAATATGTTAAGAGTTGTCAATAGCATTAGGTGGCAAGTAAGAACTATTAATTTTTCATTCAATGACATGTCATTTTTGTTTGTTCTTTTTGATACAGTGATTTCAATACAATAGTGGATCTAGAAACCATATTTCACTGAGTTAAAGAGACAATTGTGAGCAAGAAAGTATAACAAAAGTTTTTAGACTATCTATGAGGGGACAAAAGAAAAGATGAAACTATGCTTGTTAAGAGTATAAAAGAATAGTTTTAAATTTTATAATGATGTCCAAAGCTACTGTAAATAAATGAAATTTTGACTAGATATAAAACCAAGTATTAGTCAATTAATTATGTGCAACTTATATTCCTTACATACTTAATTTAGAGATTCAAATGTAGGTTTGGAATATTCACTAAGCTCAAATTCTATAACGTAATTTAATTTTAATGACATTATCCAGTTAAAGTGATGGGGAATTTTCCTAGTATTACAAACATGACTTTTGAATCTTTTCGTTTCATCATATATGGTACATTTGAATATGAAGAATGTGAGGAAACACCATTATGTAAGATAACCTGGATAAGACTAACTTACTATACTATATGAAAGATGATAGTGAGTACTTATAAGTCTAAAAGATATTATTAGTTGAACAATACTAGAAATATGAGTTTTTTAAATGTCTAATATTTTAACTTTTATGGGGTATCTATTCTTTTACAATTTATAATATATGTAAATATCAATTATTGAACATATTTTACATAATACATTACTATAAGACTTAAACATTTCATGTCCCTTATCATTTAACATGCTTCCACTGAGATACGTATTAAAGTCATTCACAATTTATCAATTTCATAATTTTTTTTTCATTTTCAACCTTAAATTATATAACTTAATGCCTAATATAATGTAATATGTTTAATAATATAACTTCATTTTCCCTTTTACTATTTTATTGACCAATCAAAATAATAAGACTAATTTCTGTGGGATAATTTCATATATTTGTTAGAAAATAGAGAATTTCCTTGTTCCCTTGTGCCCTTGTTGCTGTTTTATGCTTTTTTTAAATTAGTGAACTATAAGTTAAGACATGTTTATAATTTATAAAATCCTTTGTAATTGTTTTGTTTATTCAAAATAATATTAATTTTAAATAAATTGGGTTAGATATGGCGTTGAACCCAACATTTTGAACTTTCTAACTTTCTGTGGAACGGTAGCATCAGGATTAGACTGGAGAGTTTCTATTTCTTCTCTCATCTACACAGGAACTGTGAGAAAATAAAGCCAAGCTCATGCTGAGAGTAGGAGGGAAGATATAAGAATCATTCATTCAGGCTTAGTAAAGTTAGCTGCTTATTAGTTTCAGTTACTTGCTGATGATACAAAGATATTACATCAAGAAATTTGCCTTTGTGTCAGTCTGGTGAGTTAGAATTTAGCAAAATATTCAGGTGCCTTTGGAAATGTAAGCTTTGCCTTGCAAAGTCTGTTCTTGGATCCTTTAGGGTGGCTCGTCTCTGGCCTCTACTCACAAAAGATACATCTATTGCAGCATTTGCAGAAAAGCTGGGAACTTCATTAGAGACTTTCAAATATAGGTTCGATATTCTACATTTTCTAAGGATCAGTTATTGCACCCCCAACTGAAATATATCTACATTAGAAATAGGAAAAAAGAAAGAAAAGGGCAATGAGAATATAGAACAAAAAAAGAAAACAATATTAGAATGTTATAATGAGTTTATAAGTATTTCATACCATACTACTATGTTATGATGAACCAATATCTATATTTTAAGTATTAATTGACTTTCCATAATTCAATTCTGTAGTGCAATTGCAGTTCCCTGCGCTGTATTGCAAACTTGTTGAATGAAACCTCTGGGCTTGAAACATATGGATCTGGGTTTTCTTTAAGCTTGACTCAATAATTCCTACCCCTATAGACTGAACAATTCTTATATTTCTATTCACCCTAACATTTTGAGGAACACTGATTACAAAGTTACTCTTAGATAATGTGTCTCCAAAAATAGAATAGCATCAGTAGCATCTGGGAAGCATTATCCACATGTGTATAGATAGATAGATAGATAGATAGATAGATAGATAGATAGATAGATAGATAGATAGATAGATATAGATATAGATATAGATAATCCCTGCTAAAATATCTTCATTGGCTGTATTCTTCAACTATTAACTTTTTAATCAAAAGTCTCATGAAAATGTTATTCAGAGCTGCTTTTTTAGTTCAAAAGACTAAAAGTTGAACTAGATTTCCTAAACTCTACAGAGGGAGGTTGGGAGGAAGGGATGGAGGGAAGGTGGAAGGAAAGAAGAAATGGGGGGAGAGAGAGAGAGAGAGAGAGAGCGAGAGCGAGCGCAAGTGAGAAATCTTGATCTTATCTTTCTTAGAATTTATAGTATAGTATTTAGAAGCATAGTCTTTGGATGGAGATAGCTCCAAACAGGGCTCTGACGCTTCACTGTCTATAGGACTTGGACAAGTTAACCTCTCTCAGCCTCTCTCTCCTAAGGGGAAAAGGAATGATAATATTTACCTCATACTGTTGTTATGAGGAGAAAATCAAGTACTTACATAGTGCTGGCATATAGTAAGAACTCGACAGTTTAGCTATCATTTTCTTTAATATTTCCTGCCTGTTTTCTCAGGGTTAACAAGAAACAAAATCTGAGAAGAATTTTTGTGAAAATGGTTTATTTAAAGAGTGCTCTCAGGAGAAACTAAGAAGATAACAGGGGGGAAACAAAAACCAAAAAAAAAAAAAAAAAAAACAGAAAAGGAATAGAAGTCAAGAAGTATGTTATTTCCAGAAAGTTCCACAGAGGGTAAATATAGCCTGATCCCTCAAGGAAAACTTGGAAGTGCAAACTCCACTTCAGTGTTTGTCTTGATTAGAAATATAGTGAGCTTTCAATTCAAGCACCAATCAATCATTGACTAAGAGAGGCCATCAGGAAACAAACTCTCAGCCTCTTTCAGCTCTGCAAGTGTAGGTAAAGTGGCATCAGTATCCCAAGGGAAGTTCTCTAAAGGGAGTTACTAGTTCAGACCCTTAGAAATAAAATTATAAAGAAGCCAGGAGTGTGGCACTCAGAAAGAGTAATAGAAATTCCAGTGTCGGCTGCGCTGGCTTTATTTTCTTTTCTTTTTTTTTTTTTTTTTATAGCTTACCTCATTAGAATCATAAAACACTCTTTAGTTTTTAAGTGGGATTTACTTGACTTTTCTTCTCTCCATCTCTAAAAGTTTCAAAAATTACTCTACCTTGCAAGGAGATCCTAAGAAAACATGTTTATAAGGTATAAAGTGTTGAAAGACAATTCTCCATGTGTCTCTCACATTTCTGCATGTTTTGATTTTGGTTCCGAATTATTTTTCAACGATGTTTGAAGAGTGAATAACCTTTGAAAAGAATGATAGCTTTTCTCTCTGGAGGAAAGAGTAGTAAACATGCTTGCTATCCATTATATTATTTTTTTAAAAAAATCAGGTCCTCTAAGCTCAAGATTCTACTTTATCACTCCAACCAACTATGTGCAGATGTCATCTGGTTCTTTTTCACATTAACCTATTGGAATTGGGGCTCAATGAACCTGCATCAAAATGCTGATACTCAGACTATTGTTACTGCTGTGAATAACTATTGTTCTTCATCTCTAACCCAAGAGTCTCATGTCTTCCACCAGAATCTTTAAAACTCTGGCAGCAGGTTAAATCTCAGACCCTTCATAGCTCTTGATTAAAAGAATTTCATGCAAAATTGTTTACATGATTTATTGTTTGTTTACATTATTTTTATTTATTTTAGTCACTTTCTGTAATAGTCTTTGCTCTCTTTCCATGAATAAAGTACAGTTAAAATAAAGAACTAACCTAAACTTCTTTGTCTTAGGATACATTGTTTATTCACAAGAGAAAAACTTACAAAAAATAAATGTATCTATTGAAATGTATCTTTTTTTCTTTAATTGTATTTATGTGTGTATTGATAATGGGCATAATAATTGCAGTGTGTCAAGAAATGTTGAGGCTGCAACAAAGGCATTAATCCATGTAGGCAAATAAGACCCTGCTATCCACTACTATAGAGAGGCCAGCAGACATGAAGCAGAACAAGGTGTGTACAGGTCCTCTTCTATAACCATCACTTTTAAAATTCATCGGGGAGCCCTCATTTTTAAAATTCCAACAAAGACAATTAAGAACAGAGACAGACAGATGAAAGGGGAAATAGCACAAAATATAGCGAAAGAAAGGGCTAAAGCCTTTTTAATTAAAATTCTCCCAACCAGTGAACAAAGACAGTTGAGGTGTTTGAAAAGTTCCTTTACAAGCCACTGACCACAAAACAACGTGTTTTCTTAATTCGTTTTGTAGCATGGTAGAATATCTTCCTGTAGGCTAGAAAAAGACTAACTTGGGAGTGAGGAGCATAATTTTTATTTTCTAGCTAATGTGATAACCAGGAATGTGATTTAACAAGGAAATCTTCCTGTGATTTAGGGATTTTTCTCATTATAATTAGAAAGCTGAATTAAGTGATTTTTAATTAAATGATTGACCATATTTTGTAAGAAATTATAATATTTGTTCTAAATTTTATCTCCATCTATCACTGTATGTCCTGGTTCTGGAACACTTAATAAGAAATTATGATAACTCTCAAAATAGTACTCAATTTAAAAAAATTGGCCAAGTCTTTTAAAAGAGTACATATGTCTGGAATACCTGGTATATGATACATAGATCATTCCGTCACCTTCCAGATTCAAAAGAAGGGGTATCTTAGATGCTTTGTATGCTGATTACCTGTACATAGTAGGTATTAAGTGATTCTCTGTTAATCTTTATAATTTACAAATTGTAAATATAAAATTTAATAGTGGTTTAGTTCATCTGAAATACAAATATGTTTTTCAAAATTCTAATTTATTAACTTTGACCTAAAGCAATTTCATACCCCGAGAGTTAGTCTGGGCATAAAAATACATTGTAAATGAGTGGGAATAATAGCATTGGTCATAATCATTTAGAAAAAGAAATATTTATAAGAAAAGCAATATAGCCTTTTCTCTTTTAGCCTGTCTTATCATGTTCTTAGAAAAGTGGAATGGATTTAATAATAGCATTCTGCCTTTGCTATAAATCTCTGGCACCCCCAACTGAGGTAATGTGGAAATAATGTGATTGAAAATCAGGTACAACTGTGTGTCAACAAAAACACTGTTCTTTCTTTGGAAGCAAAATATATAAGGAGATTAAATAAAGAACATTATAGACACTAACTCTACAAAATTGTCGAGGAAGGGGGAAAAACATATTCATTATTGAGCCAATTTTAAAACAAATTATAGCAATAAGACTATATTTTACATAATGTCAAAATGTTGGATTAAACAAAAATTATTATAGGACATTTCCACGATGTCTATTCAATAGTCATTTTATTTTTCAGGTGGCCACTCTTTATTTATATAACCCTTCGCTATATGAGATAATAAATCTTCCTTATTGTTTATATCTTAAGAAATTGAGGTTTTCTTTTGCTGTTGTTTTTTGGGTTTTGGTAAATTTCAATTGAATGAAATTCTTGGTAGAGTTAAGGCTGTATAATAAGGATATGGACATGTATGAAGTTAACATTAATTGTGACTTACTAATTTTGTATTATATTAATATATTTAGCATCCCTACATTTTCAGTTAGAACACAACCAAAAGCAGACAATAGAATGGTGATGCTAGGGTTTCCAAAGACAGGATTTATGAAAGAATAAGAAAAGAACTTCATTTATTTATTTTTTAAACAAAAAGAGAGTTATAAGGCAATTATCCAGCAATTAACATTTAAATGTGTTTTTTTTTTTTCTTTTCTTTTTCTTACTCTGTAAGACATGAATCTTGTCCATTCTTGGCTTCAAATTCAGTAGGTATTCTTGCATTTGAAAGAATTTTGACTAAGTATTTTGC
>NW_011888783.1:7577504-7590169 GCF_000151845.1 Pteropus vampyrus | reverse complement strand
GTGTAATCAGCATTTTTCCTTGGGTTTTCCTCATTGATGCAGTGAAGAATCAGTGGTCAGAGAGATTTAGAAAAGATTTATTTAAAATATATTTTAGAAAGATAAAGCATGCTACAAGGAGGAACATGGTTTTAGCAAATAGAGCTGAAACAACCCAGAAGTGGGAATGTCTGAATTATATATGGGCTGTGATGGGTGGTTCTAAAGGCATTCCTAGGTAATTGGCAAGTGAGGTCATTTCGATTGACACTTGGCTACTGTATAACACTGCTTAGTGCGCATGTACTTACCCAGAATTCAGTCTGTTATAATTAGATTCATGAACTTCCAGGCATAAACAGTATTATAATGACAGCATAATGAGCATTAGATTGTGGGAAGATTTAGGGTAGTAACTTCTGCTCAGGCAACTGTGGCCAGATTAAACCAGCTAAGATTGTGACCCTCCTGTCCTTTGTCCCTGGGGATGCAGGAGGGATTCTCTAACTACCAATAGAGTGTTCTTTGGGCAGTCTCTAGGCTGAGCCCCTGTTCCTCATGTTTGACTGGCAGTATATGAGGCTCATAACTCATAACTCAACTTTTATAGCTCTATGTTGGCCAACTAAAGTTTTTGTGTAAATATTGTAAATGTGAGAAATTAGGTGATGTTTTATAAATATTTGATTATTATTGTGAATTTAATATTTTCAGGAATCAGGTTATACATCTTAAAAAATACCTTTTCCCTGATTATGGCTGAATGTTAACCTTTTCCCTTTTCTCTTTCACATATGCTTCATCAAAGAGGGACTCACTGCCAATACTAATAATAAAGATATCACTTGCTGTTTTATTTTCATTTTTTGGTAGATAAAAACAGTGATAATTAAGTTTAAGTTGTTAATCGCCTCCCTTTCTGTGTGCCACTTCTCAAGCACCCCATTATTAGTTAACCACTTAATGCTGGAGGCTGAGAATTCCTGACACCAAAAAATATCTCATTAGCATGAACAGCTGGAGCCTGAAATGGAAAGCACCATAGGGACTAATTACCTGAAAAGATTTAAATAGCAAACACCTACTGGAATCTTTTGCCACAGAAAGCAAAGCTTGGTTAACCCATGTATGAAAACTGTGTGCCTAAGACTAATATCTATTTGAAATTTAAATGTTTTAAAGTCTCTCCATTGTAATGCTACTTGTGACAAAATCAATCCAGGCCAGTTGCCTCATTCACTCTGTCTTTTCCTGTGGTATTATGAGCTTAACTTGGCTGTTGTATTTGATGTGACAGATCTCAGGGATATATGTCAGTGGAGACCTCAGAGAAGCACATGTGTTTTCTCATCACTGCTGCTGTGAGGCAAGAGGAAGCCATTTGAATGTATTTGACTAGAAGATAATTAAGCATTTGTTAGCCATATTTGAACAAGAGCTCTGATCTCAGGGTCCCTGGGCTCTATAGGCTCTGTGAAGCTCCTGAAATTATAGGCAATATGTACAAATGTACATTTTTTTCAAGAATACATTCTCTTGAATTATACACATTCCAAAGTATTAAAATGTTCCAAAGTAAGTATTACTGACAAATACTGTCTCCTCCTCCAAGTATTAAGGCCACTCACTTTATTGTTTCTTATTCTTTCAAAGTTAAAAAAAATATATATATATATATATTTTTTTTAAATAAAAAAAATAGATGTGGTGTATATCCTTGAGGGGAAGCAGCAGGATCACTTGACGTAAAGGAGAGAGCTAGAGCATATTAGTCACATAATGCAGAATTCACCAGTTCCCATGGGGGAATTTTTTAGCTATTTGTGATAAAATGAGAAATTTTAAGTATCGTTTTCTAATCTGAGACCATACTTTGCTATATTTAAAATTTAAACTCTGACATCTTTTATTGAATGGTAGCGGGAATAGCAGTTTGCGGTTTTGTTTTTGTAATCTTACATGATAAAATTCTAGAGAAAGACTATGCCCAGTATTTCCTTTATTCAAAAGCTATGACACTTTAAGCTTGGGTACTATAGCTCTATGTTCTCCCCACCCCTAATAACAACCCCCCATCCATATTGAGAGTCATCGTCTTAATCAGTCACTGATACTAGGCTGATAAATCTAGTTGGCCCAGGACTGAGTGGTTTTCCGGGACATGAAACTTACAGTGCTGAGAGAAGTAAGTTTGAAAACCACTAAAATCCACCGACATCAACGATAAAACATGATTAAAAAATACATATATTTGGGATGTTGGTATACATGGCAATGTGCAGAATTATTTATCAAAATAGCAATATTACATATGGTGTTTGGGATATTTTTTGAAACTTCTAATTCATGGTTTTACCTGAGACTATTTCTAGCAATTATCTTGATGATGGCGCAAATCACATTAGTCCTTGCACATTTTCCTAGGCTGAATCCTGGTGGTTATTGAAAAACTATAAAGTAGCAACAGTTTACAAAATGCCATCCCAATGTAGATCCTAATGGGTATATATCCTAGGCTTCCACTTCAGAGACTTCCAAATAGTAGATGTTTTTGTTTGGAGCATTTTCTTGAGAAGAGATAGAGAAGGCAGCAGTGTAATTTGCTAAAATCTCTTATCTGTATCACTACCTGTAACCTGCACATTCCACACAGTCTGCAGTCTAACACATGTAGATGGTGTTTGCAAAACAACTTCATGCTCTTTGTAACATGTGGCTATAAACAAAGGGCCTTTGTCATTTTAAGATAGTAAAGATAAACTAATTGGTATGTCTTATATTTACCACTATTTGAACAACAAATGTGTGTAGATACAAATGATTGTAATATCTACTAAGCAATTTACATGGTTCATATTTAAGGTATAAAGAATTTCAAAGCAGTGTGAGTGTGATAGTTTTATATGTCAATTTGACTGGGCCACATTGCGCAAATATTTGGTCAAACATTATTCTAAATGTTGCTGTGAAGGTATCTTTGAATGAGATTAACATTTAAATTGGTGGACTTTGAATAAAGCAGATTATTTCCAAGATGTGGGTAGGCCTTATCCAACTAAGTCCAAGACCTTAACAGAGCAAAGATTGATCTAACCCACACAAGAGAGAATTCTGACTGCAAACTGCCTTTGGACAGGGACTGCCACTCTTCCCTGGATCTCAAGACAGAGTACCCTGAGGATTTTGGACTTGTACCTCCACAGTTGTGTAAAACCTCTCTCTCTCTCTCTCTCTCTTATTCTCTCTACATATCTAAGTATATACACATCCCATTGGTTCTGTTTCTCTGAAGAGCCCTAATACAGTGAGTATATCTTTAAGACGTTCTTGTTCAGGAACCACTTATCCTACCAGAATTTGTATTTCCCAATTTAAATCATGTTAAGGGGTGTGAGAATTTTTATATTCTATCAAATGTGCACCGTTATAATTAAGAAATATTTTAAATTTGCTGTCCATTTACCTAAAAAATGGGAAAGATTATCTCTTAAGAAATGTGCCTGAATAGAACTCACAAAATTTGAAAAGATGATGATTAAAACTCAAATATAAAAAGATGGGAATCTCAAGATAAATAAGCAGCTGTTTGTTTGGCATGTTAAAAGCAGACAGGATTTATGGGGACTTAACAGAGGTGTGATTATTGAACTGCAGCAAAGATTAAAGTTAGTGTTAATCCATGTGAGTCCTTAGTAATATGAAAGAAGCTGAGAATAAGAAAAATACAAAAAAAGAAAAGTATTGGATTCTAACAAAGTTTAAAAAACAATATATTTATTAGTTATAAAAATGAAGGATGTTATACTTAAAAGATGGGCATTCTTAATGATTATTTTTGAGGGTAATGAACTGAAAACTAATAAAACAGAAATTGATGCTAAAACATAAATCTAAAAATAAGTAGCAATAAAACATTCCAGATAAATAATCTGCTCATATAATTTTATAAAATAATGACTATCATATTTTGAAAAATTTAAATATTGTTTTTTCATCACCTTCATCATAAATTTCATTTCCCTGTACCCTGCCTATCATTTGGAATAAGATATGAGGCTTAGTGCCAGCAGAGAAAATGCGTGCAACCTAAGAGGATATCAAGCTGAAGAGTAATCAGAGTTAATACAGGATAGGAAGAGGAAGAAGTAGATTCTTTGGAGTGAAGGAGAAGAATTAAAAATTAATTTCCTTTTTTCCTTACAGCTCTGTAATCCTAGGGATGAGCCTGGAGGATGTGACTCAGGGAGAAAAAGAGAGGGGGAGGGAAGAAAGAGAGAGAAGAAAAGAAAAGCAAAATTAGGGAAGATTTGTCCAAGGTTTAATTTGGGGCCCAAGGATTGGATGGGCGTCATGTTTAATTTAAAAAGACCTATGGGCCACCAAAAATTGTAGGAGGGTCTAATCAACTTGGAGAGATGATCAATATCCCTGGAAGCATCAGAGAGAGAATGTGCCTTGAATTGTACCAGTTATAAAATAGGGCAATGTAGGTTGTGGAACACTTAGGAAATTAAATACATGTATATGTACAACTCAGTCATCCTCAGTATCCACAGGGAGTTGGTTCCAGGAGCCCCGTCAGATATCGAAATTCGTAGATGCTCAAGTCCTTATATAAAATGGTGTAGTATTTGCATGTAACCTATACACATCCTCCCATATTACTTTAAAACATCTCTAGATTACTTATAATACCTAATACAAGGTAAACGTTATATAAATAGAAATGATACTATATTCTCTAGGAAACAATGACAAGAAAAATGTCTGTACATGTTCAGTACAGATACAATCATTGTAGGCCTACCTATATAGTATATGTCAGCAACAACATAACATTTAAAAAATAAATTAGATCTGTGGTTGATTGAATGCCTTTGTCTCTTTTTTTGTTTCACAGTAATCCTGGTTTCATAAAAGGAGTTTGGAAGAGTTCCCTCCTTTCCTATTGTCTAAAAGAGATTGTATAAATTGTTATTAAGAGAGGAGGCATCCGAAAAATGCAGAGGAAAGGGCTTGCAGAAATGACCAACTCAGCTGGTTATAGATTAACTACATCTTATAGGTCTCTAAATGGCCTTCTGGCAACATGTCACACCTACACAGGAAAGGATCTGTAAATAGATAGGACTGGTGGTCCGGAAATTCCTTCTCCCTTGCAGCCCCTACCTGATACTCCCTGACCCAGCCTGAGTTAGAAAGTGCAAGTAGATCCTGAGACAAAGCCCCTCGCATGGACACTGCTAGGGTATATAAGCTATAAGAAATCTAACTGGAACGACGTTGTCTGAGCATCCAAATTTCCTCCATTGGGTGTCGCTTCCTGCAACAACATTATTTCTTCACTTGCTGGTTTCCAGCCCTGTCCTGACTTTTCTCATAAGCATACAATGGAGTTCTGAGGAAAAGGGACTGCGAATGACTGCAAACTCCCCTTTGTCTCATTCCCATGGGTGCCATACTATCAAATTAGCCCACACTTGGCCTTCAGGTGTTTGTTAGCATTTCAGTTCATTTTAACCTTGCTTATTTGTTGGCCCTGTCTTCTTCTGCCACTATTGAGAAAGTACAAGCATGACATTTCTTCTTGGAGGAGGGAACTGTTACCTCCTTGGATTTCAAACTATTTAGTTCCCTGCAAACTTAGCTTTCTTATGGTTTTAACAAAATTTACAATTTTTTTTTTCTGGTTAGTTCTCATTATTTGAGTATGCTTGTTCCAGCTAGCTACAAACTAGGCAGAAGTGAAATCATTATTTGACATTTTCTTCAAACACATTTACTCATTCATCAATTTATTCAAATATTCAATAAATACATTCCAAAAATCCAAATCGTAGACAATATTGACAGATTAACTATAGAATTGCCCTTAAGAGTAACACATTTAGGAAAGAAATTTTAAATGTTTGTCCTACAACTCATTCTGTCTTTCACAACCATATTAAGAATCTTAAAATTAAACTTTTATCATGTAATTAGCTGACTTAAAAAGTCATTATTAACACCTAGCAACATCTAACCATTGATTTATTGACCTGATTTTCAACTATCACTAAATTGGCTTTCTTTTTTATGCTTCCACAATGAAATATTTTTCTCCATCTTCTTTCCCTTTCAAAGAGTTACAGCTTTCAGATTGTTTTACCAACTACTCCAGTTCGCATCAGTCTTGTGTCTCTCACCACTTTTATAACACTAATATTCTGGACCATGCAACTTGCATAATTATAAAAAATGCATGTCTGCTATATGTCTCCTTAATAATATATATGTTTTTAATATTTGTTTTTTCCTCTAGCTCTTGTCTTCATGGGGGAAAGGGAGACAGTAGTAATTCCTTATAGTACTTTAACATCTCCTATGTAGCCTAGCAAGTTTGGTCTGTTTTATATTTTTATTACAAACTAGAATACATTTCCAGTAAATTCATGAGCAGGTCAAAATATTCTTAAGTACTTTAGTTGAGTAAACATGAAATGTATTTAAAATTCTGAGGGGAAAATATATGTTTTCTTATGGTTAGGTATCAGATTAGTATACTGTGCAAGCTTAAAGTTTCTAAATAAGGAAAAAATGACTTTATGGCAAGATTAATGCTTTTCCTTGTAGCTACATTAATTTTGGGGGGGCTTGCTAGAGTGATCATGGTCATAAATGTTGTCATTTCAATATATACGCAGATTGTACTATAGGCAAACATGCTAATTTTGACAATTTTAAGCAAAGACCTATTTATATGGTTCTTGTCTCCATGTTATTTAAATGTTCCGATGATCTAATTATGCTGATTTTAATTATCAGTGTGAGAAGGGAAATAATTGAGATCGCTATAGTTTCTCTTTTCTAGAGTAATAACTCTCTCCAAATAGAAGGATTTGAGTATTTCTATGATGGTACTAATTCTTTACAAGTCCAGTCAGTGATGTCATTTATTTTTTTCTGAAAATAATGATATTCAGGAATAAATGAAAAGTTACAAAAAACAGACTCTTTAACTAGCAACTTTAAATCTGAATGTAAGGACATATAGCAGACATATATATATATATTTATGACTTCTTGCCTTGATAAAAAAGAGGTAGTGTTAAATCATTTCTACAGCACGTATGTTGGGAGATTTGCAAACAAAACCAACTCCTAATATATCTGTTGCCAAATAGTAGTCTTAATTGTGAGATTATTACTTTGTTACTTATAAAGAAGTTGAAATGGATTGGGAATGAGACAATTCATGAATTTGGAATATTCATCTAAATTTTCATTCCAGGCACAATGAAGGGAGACTGACAAGGGGTAAGAAAGTATAACCGCTGTGTGATTAGATACATTGCCTACTTTGCTCAGAGTACCCAATACATAACCTTAGCTAAGGCAGACTTAATTTACTGATGCATTCTGACAGATTTTAGTAGTTTATTCCTTTTAAAAGCCCCTTAAATATTTATCTTCCGAGTAAGTTATAATTTTCCTTAAGGCCAAAGAGGCCCACCCGTAAGTAAATTATTGTGTTAGTTCCAGAGAATTCCTGTTTCTGTTCAAACACATGTTTAAATCCTTAATTTCAGAATCTTACTCCCTTGCTTATAGCTAAACTTAAATATTGGTTGTTTTTAGCAGGTGCGTATGCGTATGCGTATGCATACGCATTGCAGTGAATATTTAATCTCATGTACATGTTATGAACTCTTTGACTCCCAGGACAAGAATGGATGGTTGGGGATGTTGGGGATGGTGGGAATGAAGTTGTGTGGGAAAACTGATCTTGATACCTTGTGGCAATAAGCAATTTTTAATTTCTCTAAATAAGCCACTTCATTTAATGCCTCATATATGCACACTGAGGAAACAAAGGTCAGATGTCTCTAAATCTTTTTAAATACCTACATATCACATCTCATATATTAACAAATGCATTTTCTTTGGTTGGCTATTTTTTGTTTCAGCTTTTATTTTGACTTTTTCTAAATCCATTCATGTTTTATAGCAATTATAAGTAATAGGTAGCATTTAATAGTGACTCCTGGTGAACTAAGATTTTTGCAACAAGAATTTTGAGGTGGATTCTCATTGATTAGCCCAATATTTCCTATAATTTAAAAGATTTCACATTTTATCTCTCTCTCTCTTTCTCTCTCTTTTTTTTTAGCACTTGAGGATTGAAAAGAACACACACAACACTAAACAAATTGATCAGGAAAATCAATTGCTCAAGCTATTTTTCTTGTTTTTACACAGAAGAATATCTTCCATAATGTTGCTTTTGTAGATATTGATAGCGGAATCTGTTGGATGCCCTTTATTGTTTTCTAATTAACTTCATAAAATTTTTGATTTCATGCCATCTTTTTACTTTACTCTCATATATTATTAATTTATTGTTATTATTAATTACAACAACTATTGCTTTTAAAATATTTGCTATTGGGGGAACATATACTAAATCCTAGAATTAAAAAAACAAAAAAACTTAGAATAAATTTCGAGTCCAATCACGGAAATAAATAGTTATTTATATTACTAGATCAAAAAATTGATTTTTCTTTAAAAACACATTGATAAATGTATATACATATTTATTGATGTATCTGTTGTAACAGACATGTAACAGAGTGAAATGTTCTGTCTCTCTTTGTCTCCATCTTGTTCAAGTTTGCTTTGTTCCCATGGCCGTCACACTAATAGTTTCTACTTAGTTTTGCATATAGACACGTTAATCATTAGAGGAATTCTGCTTGCAGCTTCAGTTTTATAGCCCCTCTCATTTCCCCTTCCCTTGACATACATAAAGCTTGCACTCTGTACTTTCTTAAGATGAATTTGAGGAACTACTAAGGATTCCATCTATTTCGTTGGCAGCTTCTCAATCGATAAATCTTTACTGCAGACTCTGAAGTTTTGAGTTTCGGCCTTTTGATATGTCACGCACAGACTTTGGACCAGTAATTGTTATAAGCAGTTTTCTGGAGGAAAGTATATAATACAATTCTTCTTTAATATACTACAGAATAGCTTATATTGGTAATTACTAAAGTGTAGAAGAGAATCTTATGATAGCATTTTATTTGCTTTTGTGAATTTTTTAAAAAGTTTTCTTGAATTAACATAATTTTACTTCAAGTAGAGAAAATGGAAATGCTTTATTTTCTTTATCTTTATTATTTGTCTTAAATATCTCTAAGTAGTATTGCAAATCAGACGCAGAAAATGTAAAAACTAGAGATTTATGTGTCCCTTTATTTCTGGTTGTCCAGAACCCTGTCAGCCTTTGTGTTCAAATATAAGTTGTTTTGGTTTTACATGAAAACAATGGTTACTTTTGGATTTCAACTATAAAGCTGCTCATATCAATTATAAATCTGCAACTCACCAATTGAAAATACGTTCCCAAATTACATAGTTACACCCTTGAAGCACTCAGTTAAAGGAAAATGAGACAACTAAATTTTGCGACAAAGTTGAACAAACTTGAGAAAGTGTATATTTATGACGTGTACCTATAAGATTAACTTCCACTAGATTTTAAGAAAAACAGAAACATATACCTGTTTGGTTAATATGATCAAGCTATTCAAGTAAACAGGAGCACACTTTAGGGTTATATATCTAATATATCACTAAACTTATTTATCAGATAAAACAACTGTGGAAACTTTGATCTGAAACTCTGTGACTTAATGTTGAACCAACTTTGAATTCTGTGAAAAATATCTAATATGGTTATAATACATGTATTTTTATGCATTTTAAAATTTATTTTACTGGTTCTATGCTTATGATTATTTTTAATCCACAATTATTTATGTTTGCTATTTGGGGAAGATGTGATTAAAATTCATTGCAGTGAATTTTTCTGCATTATTTTTCTACATTCTAGAGAATCACCGAGATGCTAATTCCATTGTGCATTTCGTAGGGGATGGGAGTTCTGCCAAAAGACAGCCCCTGTTGTTACTTCCCTTTACAGATTGCCTCAGTCAGAGAAAGCCACTTTTGCCAAGTTTACACCTCTTCCCAGGCTTCCCATTTGTAGTAACTGATCAACAGGAGTATAAAAACATTATCATATGGGCCTTAGTCTTCCGTTGAGACACATCTTTCTGATACCTACAGCCCAGCACTCAGCAGGCACCATGTACTTCACTTCAGCCATTTTTGCCAGCATGGTTACATTCATTTCCTCTGAGGGCTTTCAAGACTCTTGTTCCTCAAAGCTAAAAGACTCTTTAAATCGATATCTCCTCTTGACTTTGATAGGTGACACTGTTCTCTCCCTAGTCAGACTTAAGCTTTGTCCAGAAGAGGAATGGACATTTATTCCTCAATGGGACAACTGTTTTTACTCAGCCCAGAGCTACTCAACTATTATCCTTGATAAAATGTGAAAGGGTAGGGTGTGGTCATCACTGAAAAATAACATTCTAGAAATAAAATTATCCTGGCCCGAAGAATTGAAAAGAAAACATGGTTAGAAGATGTGTTGTTCTATGTCAACACTGTAAAATTCTGAATGGTAAATTTAACATGACCAGAAAAGGAATTTTCATTCATATTTTCCTGCATACTCTTGGTGAGATGTCCATTTGTGGTCATCACTGAGAAAGCACAGTAAGGACATTTGAGAAAGTCACTGGAAACCAGTATTCATGATGGATGATGCAGTGTCAAGAGTAATGATATAATCAGCAGCGGCATGAAACGAAGGCTAAAAGGAACTAAGGGGGCAAGAAAATATATTATATAATTTCAATGCAGACAGGTTTCCAAGAGCCATGAAATTATAAGTAATAAGTGCATCATCAGTACTCTTTGCTAATGATGGGAGATATATAGATTAAACAATAAAGAACATGAAGAGATTGTTTCTGGTCTGAATAGTAAAAAGGCAATTCATATATGTTATAAAGAATCTTCATATGCATTGAGCATTGACAGGACATAAACAAATACTTAATTATCTCTACCTATTATTCTAAATCTATATCAATAAACCATTGCACCTTACGTGGGTGCATAAATCTTATAATACATTTTTGTAAAAATTCTTTATACCAAGAGGAGCCCTGCAAAAAAATTTGCCCAGGGCCTCACACCCTAGGATTGATACTACATGGTGCTAGGAGAGATAATCGTATTTAAAAAATGATTTCTATTTTATATCTTGCATAAACCCTATTTTTAATGAATTATTTACTTCATATTTTTTGGAGACAAAAAAGAATGACTTTATGAATCTGAGACAAAAAAGGCCTTTTAAAGAATAATATTAATATGATGATGAAACACTTGCATGAGAATTACTCAGACACTAATTCCATTGTATACTATTTTTTAAAAAAGTTTTTCTGTCTCATATTTGTAATATTTGTAATGAAATTATAATATAGATCTTCTCGCCTCTTTAATTCCTTTAGCATATGTAAGGCTAATGCAGCTACATCAATAATCATGATGCTTTGTCATCCACCTGAGTGATGGTTCCCTGTGACTCTCTCAGAAGTTATTACTGTGCTTTCTTTAATGACAACAAATGCACATTTTACCTTTTCAAGAAATCAAAGGTTAACAAGTATTATGTTGAGTGTACATCATTTTTTAAGGAAAATATGATATGTTGTTGGTGTCCATTCATATCCCATAATTATTTACTGTGTTTTATTTTCTTTTGATTTTTGCAGGACCATATGACTACTAGTTGTCAGCACTTGTGCCTCTTTGCTTTCTCTTGGCAAAGGGGAATGCACCACTTATGTAAATTTTAGGAAATAGAAACCTTATTCCATCAGCCCAACCAGTGAGTGACAGGAGCTGGTGCATAATTCAGTAGCTCCATCACTCATATGGTAGAATGATTCTGAGATGTATAGTCTATGTTACCTCTCAAATATTATAACTTGCTTGCTAATGTACTCTTTTTTTTTGTATTTTATTTTATTATTAATTTCAACTACACAGTACAGTGGTTAGACATTTATATAGTTTATGAAATGATTCCCCCGATTACTCTATTACCCAACCGGCTCTATATATAACCATTGCATTACTGCTGACTACATTCTCTATGCCATACTCACCATTCCTTTGACCATCTCTCAACAACTAAAAAAGTATGGAACACTTCGCGAATTTGTGTGTCATCCTTGTGCAGGGACCATGCTAATCTTCTCTGTATCGTTCCAATTTTACTACATGTGCTACCAAAGCAAACATAATATATTCTTTGCTAGAATTTTCCTTCCTCTCTCAATTCTATCTAATAATTAATGTCTATATATTGTTCTCTATCAATATTTCTGTGATATTTTATTGAATAACTGCTAACACTTACCTTTTTATCTCAGGCTCTGTTTTCTGAGGAAACCATATATAAGACAGATGGTTTCATATGTAATCCTAAGAAACAAAGCCTTAGGATTAAGTTCTGGAATTTGATTACTTTTCAGCCAGATTAAAAAAAAAAAAAAAAAGGACAATCATTAGCAGTAAAGGAGTGGTAATATCCTCTGGCATGGCAATTTGAAATACGATGCAGGCAAGAGAAAATGCATTTTCTTATTTAGAATTTCTAACATTTGAGAGCTACAAGGGAAAATGAAATTATAAATTATAACTAGGATAGAGGATTTTTTGTTTTTATTTTTGTTTGTTTGTTTTTTGTTCTTAAGTGCCACTGATGCCCTGCAAAG
>NW_011888783.1:7568667-7576764 GCF_000151845.1 Pteropus vampyrus | reverse complement strand
GGCTCTGTTTTCTGAGGAAACCATATATAAGACAGATGGTTTCATATGTAATCCTAAGAAACAAAGCCTTAGGATTAAGTTCTGGAATTTGATTACTTTTCAGCCAGATTAAAAAAAAAAAAAAAAAAAGGACAATCATTAGCAGTAAAGGAGTGGTAATATCCTCTGGCATGGCAATTTGAAATACGATGCAGGCAAGAGAAAATGCATTTTCTTATTTAGAATTTCTAACATTTGAGAGCTACAAGGGAAAATGAAATTATAAATTATAACTAGGATAGAGGATTTTTTGTTTTTATTTTTGTTTGTTTGTTTTTTGTTCTTAAGTGCCACTGATGCCCTGCAAAGCGTGGTGGGGTTACATAAAAATCAGGATCTGGTCAGCCAACTATGAACTCAAAGCACAGTGTGAATGAAAGTCAAGGTTTCTATAACAGAGACCCTCATCTCCTGCAGCTAGCTGGAGGGCAGACTATGCGGAAAACTGGCTTAAAATCTGATTTTGAGAATTTGTTGATTTGCAAACTCAGGGGCTTCCCGGGTAAAATCAGAAATTTGCCCCATACGTGAAAGGTAAGGAGAGACTGAAGAGAGAGGCAGACCACTCAAGATTGATAAGTGGCAAGTTTAATAAACAGGAGAATTTATATAAGAGTAGAACTCTGCATCCACCTACCAAAACCTTAAAAGTTTATATAGAGTCCTTAACTGGGTAGTCCCATATTCAGTCTAGATGGTCTCAACAACACATTGCTCTCTCAAGCCTGTTTCCCTGAAAACAGATCCCGTTGTGGAAATGGTGGGCAAAACACACATTCTAAGCTCAGAGGAGCAGATAAGGAGCCTCTAATTGCCCAGGTAAAGCTCACGGGTTAACCAGCAGTTATGTCCTCTTGATGACCTCTTCCAACTAACCGAAAAAAGCTGCATTAAAAGGCCCAGTGTTATCATCTATGCAAAAGTAATAGCATTGATAGGGAAAAAGTAGTACCTGAAATAAGGACACCTTAGTGGATGCACTTCAGAATCTTGAAACCCCAGATTTCCATGAACCCTCTAAGCTGTCAAAAGTAGCTTTATTTCTCTTTCTAGAGGATATTAAAGTATCTTTGATTGGAGATCATAAAAAAGTAACATCTGAGGCAGATGACTTGTCTTCCTTAAGTTCCATCCTCAACTCCTATTGCTATTTCTAGAGCAATGATTAGGGCTATGTTAACTAGAACATGATAAGGACATGAAATCAGGGTCTCAGACTTGTCGGGGATGAAGATCTGGGTTACCCGATGAGACAAGTGACTGAAGTCAGCAATTAACTCAAAGATGAAAAATATCTAGAATAGATGGTAGAGGAAGGGGATGGTAAATATCAATTGCATCCCCCCGGAATCAAAACAGCAGCAGTTACTATAGTTCTAATAAACCTCCTAATGCAATTTGTTTTTTAAAGAATTCACTAGCAGTCACCTTGGGAAATCAGTGATAAGATGAAACAAATTTAATGAGAGATATGAATGTATCAGGGCAGTCTCAGGATTCTATCAGTGCTTCGCCTACATCAACCTGACACATCATTTCCATGTGCATCAGCTCAATTTTCAATAGCCCTAACTGCATCTTTGCATCTTTGGCAGAGGGGGCATATCAGTCAAGTTTCAACCAGGAAAGCAGAAGTAGAATCAGTGTGTGTGTGTGTGTGTGTGTGTGTGTGTGTGTGTGTGTGTGTGTGTATTATCCAAACATTGGTTTGGTTTACAAGATTGCAGAAGTTGGCTAAGCAAGTCTGAAATACATATGGTAGGCAGTCAGGAAGGAAAAAACGTAGTAGTTTGGAACACATGAACAAGTGTCAATGCTCTTGTATATAGGCAGCATTTCCTCTCTCAAGGAAGCCTTAGGCCCACATACGATTTAGTCAGGACCAGCTAGATTATGCAAGATAATCTTCATTTAAAGTCAACCGAGAGGCACTTTAATTACATCTGCAAAATCTCTTAACAGCAGTATATAGATTAATGTTTGACTGAATAATTGGGGACTGTAGTCTAGTTCAGTTGACATGTCAAAAACGGCACAACAGAGGGCTTTCTCTAGTGGAAAGAAGACACTGCTCGCTTGTGGGCCAGGCTGGTAGAGCCAGAGAATTATCTGGCTCCTTCCAAACAGCCCTCAACCAATGAGGAATAAGTGTTGGCAGAAAGTACCATAGCTCTCTAGCCTCCTGGGCAAACTAAAGTCCACATGCTATATTGACTCTCCAAGCTCTTGAGCATAGTAGAGTTTTACTTGTTTGAAAATTTACTCTTTACTGATAATTGTCTTCTCACACTTCCTACTCCTCTATTGGTTTATCTTCTAATCATCTTCCAAATAAACTATTTCCACTGGAAACCTTGCCTTTAGGTTTACTCTGAGGGAGGGCAAATGAAGACAAGTAATATATTACATTACTTTTTAAACACAGTCAAGAAAATATCATGTCTAAGTTTTCTTACATCATTATATTTATTTACTTATTTATTAGTAGCTTTCTTAAAAGAAAAAAATAGTTTGGCAATGTAGAGATAACAATTAGGAATTTTTGAAAAGATTTTAAATCAGAATAATATAAATTTCTAATGCAAACATATACTTTATTGTTTATCTTTTCATTATTAATGATATGTCTGTTCTTTTGCTGAGTACCATTGATTTTCTTTGCTGTTATACTCTGAATATATGAGCTTAAGAAGAATATATTTATCAGAAAAAGAGTGTTGAAGGCTAAGCAGGACTTTTTACTGTAAATGCCATATTTAAATATTTATATAGACAATTCAACTTATATATTTCTGTCACATCTATCTACATATTTTTGCTCTCAGAAATATTAAATTAAGGATGAGGGTAGAGTGAGAAGGAATGCAAAGTATAGGGTAATTTGATCTGGATAGCTAATAAAAATTGGTTAATTTTCTACTAATAACTAATATTTCTCTAAACATTTGTTAATAACTGATATTATTCTTCATTTTTCAATATGCAATTTTAATCTGTAATGTAGATTTAATGTCAAGAGCACCTTTACTAAAAGCATTTTTAAATTACATCATAAAGACATTTTTGTTTCCTTAAATTTGAAATCCAGTCTACCTTCTCTGAAAATTACCCTCACCCCCAATCTTCTGCTTTTAATTAAATGTAAGATATTATTATGTATTAACAGAGGATTATAGAAAAATTCAAAACTTCTTTTTAATTCCATTTTCATTATAGTGTCTGCTAAAGTAAAACTAAACCAGTATGACTACAGGTTAGGATATCGAAATAGTACATGTTCAAGATTATTAAAGTATTTCCAGCAAAATGTAGCCATTTCCCTGTATTTACTTTAGTAAATTATGAGTTGTTTAATAGATTTTTTCAGAGTAGGAAATGAAACATTTCTTGGAGCAATTTAATTTGTTCATTAGATAAATATTCTTAATGATGTGATGTTTAGAAAAAATATGTATATATGTTAAAGTTACAGGAAAGATATCATAACCAGTAATATAGATTTTTAAGATTTTTTTTAAAAAGCAACTCTACAGCCTTTGGAACCTTATTCAACTATTCATATGTCTATATATTTTTATTAGAACATCTGCTTCATGAAAATAATAACTTAAATTTGAAAATAACTCAACTGTACACTGTGCCTGAGATTCTTAAGGACAAGTGTGAAATTATTTTATCTTCATTTTCTGGAGCCCTGGACAGCTGACAGAGCCAGTATAGAGAGCATCTGCTGTAGGGGCAAATCCTGGGATACCTGTCAAATTGATTGTGTTCAGAAACAACTGAGACACACACAAAAGAGTTTCTAATCACATTGCATTTAGAACATTGTTCAAATCTAGAAACTATGTAATTTAGAACTAAATAGCTTTGCTGAACATTTTTAATTAACAAATTATTCTATTAGCTTATATATTTATCGCCAGGTGACTGAATGGAATTTCTACTTGGGTTTTATTTCTATATGTCAAGAAATTTTTGAATAAATAAGTGACACATTTATATATTACTTCTGATTTCACAAACTGCCACATCAAGATCATTCTACTATGCTAAATTCTCTTTTTAAAAGTACATGGTTTTGTCTATACAATTACACTATTTTCAGTGACTAAAAATCATGGATATCTTATAAGATAACTGATTTTTTAGAGAATATAAGTGATTTGAGCATTATAAAATTCTTGATAAATTCAAGTATACTCCATTTTTTTCAAGTGTATGTGTATTTTTTCAGCTTATACCATTGTTATTTCTTCCTTTTATTAGAGCTCTTCACATTACTGTTTGAAAATAGTGGTTCACAGACTATTAGATGAAACCTAAAGTGTGCTAAATTGTAGCTGATTCTTGTTTTTGTTATTACATTTGTTGCTGACTAAATGCCTGGAAAGAAGAAAAAGTCAATGTAAAAAGCTTGCAATAAATTTAAGATGATTAATTAACAAGTATGATTAGAAATCCCCCCACCCCAAAATACAATAAATGTGAAGCATCCCAGACTGATGACAGCAAGAAATACAATTAGTACTTTTTTTCCTCCATTCTTTCTTCACCCAGTGCTAGTTGGAACCACTAACAAGTAGATGATGAAAAGATTCAGAATATACCACTGTGGCATGAAAATTATTTTAAGTTGAACACATTTGAGAATTAAAAGATGCAAAAAGAGGCTTTGTCTGAACACTATCTGCCTAAAATCGGAGCCTTCCAAAAACGTTTAACTTCTGTAAAATTCCCTTCAAGAGAAATCAGCTCCTATCACTGAAAAGGAGAAGTTGTCCCCTGGATAAGAAATCACATAAACAGATATGATCACAACACTTTTATAGCCCCATATAAATTCCTAACGTTCCATTTACCTTTCCTAAAAGTCATTTGTCGCTCTCTTAAGTGACCTTTCTCCCGTGCCCTTCCTCTATTAAGATGCTATACAAACTAAATTCTAGCGCCACTTTTATGAGCTACTTTGTGAGCTTCCATTAACCCATAAGAATAAACTTTGTCCTTCCTCCTGTTAATCTGTCTTTTATCAGTTTAATTTATGGGCCCCGATCACTAATTTTAAGTGAGTAAAAGAAAAGTTTTTTCTCCCCAACAACAATAACAATGAAGTAATTAATCCTATATAAAACTCTACTTTTTTTTCTTGATTTTTCTCTCACTTTATGGTCAACTTCCCAATTTAATATGCTTAAAGAGTGAGCTTTAAAAAAAATTCTTTCTTTCTCAACACGTTGCTTGCTTAATTGCCATCCTAAAATCTGTTATAGCAATAATATTGAGAATTCTGAATTATGGAGTTAAGTAATTTTGTGACATCTGCTGGGAGCTTGCTTTTCACTGACCTCACCTGCAGTGAAATGAAGGACTTAGTAGGACTATATTTCCACAGATTACTGTGGGAGCCACATCCAGTGCCTGAGCATGCAAGTAATGAGAATGGAAGACAAAAGCAATGAAATTCACATTTGTTCTCCTCTAGGGCCCATGCTCGTCTTGACACAGATGTGAATAACTTACAAGCATTTATATTTTGTGTATATACATGCAGGATGATATAGTCACTATTGGGACCAGAGCTGAATGAAGCAAATGATTTCTAAAACATTATTCGATAGTCCTAAATAGGCTCAATATTTAAAATATTATTTTCTATTAAATTAATAAAAACATGTATCATCTACTAATATACTTAAGCATTAACACAAATAACATAGGAACTATTTCTTCACATTTGGCTTAATCAGTCTTTCAGATTTATTGTAAAAGTGATATTTTTAACCTGTAGGTAGCTAATCTATATTTACAATTCATCTGCACTGATCATCGTCACATCATTGATGTTACCCGCTAGGGTATAGTATCACATTATAAAAAATGACAAGTAGCTCAAATTCCCCTTGCAAATACATGCCCCATTTCTTCTGGCTAAGGAAAATGACAGCAATCGCCAGTGTGGTTATAGTTGTTGTACTTATTGCTTAAGGTGATATTCTCTATTACTTTTGCATTTTCTGTGTGGACAGGTAGGAGATTATCTAGTCAGGATACCTTGGGGAAATTCTTTTTTTTTTTAAATTCGTGTAATGTGAGTGGAGGGAAGAGAGGGCAGAACAATGATTTTGAGTGTTGCATTTGCAACATGCGTCTACAAAAAAATTTCATGAATCTGATTAAACTCCTAATTTAACATTGTCTTATACTGAGTTTTCAGAAATCACCAAAATGACCACAAATTATATTTCATATTTGTAAATGTTAGTTATTATTGTTACAGTATTACCTAATAGGACTTGTATTTAGAAAGACTCTGAAAGTAAACAGATACAAAGTTTGAATTTTTATGCATAAATTATTAAATGTGGTAATAAATATATAATTAATAATTCTCTTTCTATGAAAATAAATAGAACAATTGAAATATTTGAATAACATGTCCATTTCATAAGTTAGTATATCAAAATTACTTGGGAAGTCCTCTTTTGAAAAGTTGTTACCTATGAGCTGAGGAATAGCATAAGATAGTGATTCTTAAACTTAAATGTGCATTAATAAGTGCTTATTAAAACATGGATCGCTGAATCCATTCAGTGGGTCTTGGGTTAGGGTCCAAAAATTTGCATTTTAAATCAGTTTCCAAGTGATGCCGAGGTTACTGGTCTGAAGACAATCTTCGAACTATTGGCATAAAATATACACAAAAAATATGTACAGATGATTCTGATTCTATCAACACTCCCACAGATAAAGTTAATTTAGACTTATGAAAAGCAATTAAGAAATGAGACAAAGTTATTTATGTATAATTTTTCTTTATCCAGTTTGAAATAATACAGCTCAGAAACCTGTGTCCATTCTTAATAATTCTCAAAGTATTTGGAAAAATATGAGTATAATTAGCTTTTTGATGTAATTTCTCTCACACACATTCACATGTATTAAAGACTTCACAAAGGTTATAAAAATATTATTGAAAGCTTTATACAGATCTGGCTGACATTTAAATTAAATTTATAAAGTGACATATCTGAAGAAAGTCTTAAAATAAGGCCATCTGCAAAGGGAAGGTGGTTGGGTCTACATAATTATGATTTTACCATAGCAATAATTATACTGTCTCTTTAATAAAGACAATTAGCCAATTATATATTCCAAAATGATTATTGAGAAAAATACACATTAGCATGTTTAATTAATATTGACTATATAAAACTAAAAGAAAAGTAATTTACAGCTGTTAAAGTTTTCCAAATATTTGAATCATAAGAAACATTGATTTTCTATAACCTATTAGTAATTAGTTAGCCACATTCGCTAGGCCTTTGCTTAGCTGAATCTTTGTAAATAAAATCAAAACCAGTCAATAATAGTTATGCTATCATAAGCATATGGTAATAATATAAGCTGATTTTCATGCTTTCTTATTATAATTCTGGAATCATTAAATATGAATTATAACTGGTCACTAAATGTGTCTACAAATATGTTATCAACATTCTGATAGATATATTGGATAATTATTTTGTAAAGCAATAGAATGTAATACCTACTTCTAAAATGCCAGAAATAAATGAATTTATATATATAATCAAAGTGACAATAATTTTACATATTTTTGTTCCAGCTTTATTGAGGTAAAATTGACAAATAAAATTGTAATATATTTAAAGCGTATTTTGTTTGTATGTAATTCATTTTGGTATCTGTTCAAAGAAATTGTTTTATCAAGTTATAAGAGTGCTAAATGAATATGTGCTTTAGAAACATATGCCACAGTATCTGGAACAAATAATCATCCAATACATGTTATCCATCATTATTATTTATCATTGAGCTAAACTTGAAATTGTTGTACCCATTTCATAGATAAGAAAACTAAAGATTTGAGATTCAATGATTTACCCAAGGTAACACAACTAGTAATTGTGGGAGCCAAAATTTGAACAACGAAATAACTGACTTCCAAAATTATACCATTTGCTCCATCAATTCCAAAATTTATTTTCTTTCCAATTTACCTCAAACTATTTATACGGATCCAAGGAACCTAGTAAG
>NW_011888783.1:7562091-7568617 GCF_000151845.1 Pteropus vampyrus | reverse complement strand
AACTATTGGCATAAAATATACACAAAAAATATGTACAGATGATTCTGATTCTATCAACACTCCCACAGATAAAGTTAATTTAGACTTATGAAAAGCAATTAAGAAATGAGACAAAGTTATTTATGTATAATTTTTCTTTATCCAGTTTGAAATAATACAGCTCAGAAACCTGTGTCCATTCTTAATAATTCTCAAAGTATTTGGAAAAATATGAGTATAATTAGCTTTTTGATGTAATTTCTCTCACACACATTCACATGTATTAAAGACTTCACAAAGGTTATAAAAATATTATTGAAAGCTTTATACAGATCTGGCTTACATTTAAATTAAATTTATAAAGTGACATATCTGAAGAAAGTCTTAAAATAAGGCCATCTGCAAAGGGAAGGTGGTTGGGTCTACATAATTATGATTTTACCATAGCAATAATTATACTGTCTCTTTAATAAAGACAATTAGCCAATTATATATTCCAAAATGATTATTGAGAAAAATACACATTAGCATGTTTAATTAATATTGACTATATAAAACTAAAAGAAAAGTAATTTACAGCTGTTAAAGTTTTCCAAATATTTGAATCATAAGAAACATTGATTTTCTATAACCTATTAGTAATTAGTTAGCCACATTCGCTAGGCCTTTGCTTAGCTGAATCTTTGTAAATAAAATCAAAACCAGTCAATAATAGTTATGCTATCATAAGCATATGGTAATAATATAAGCTGATTTTCATGCTTTCTTATTATAATTCTGGAATCATTAAATATGAATTATAACTGGTCACTAAATGTGTCTACAAATATGTTATCAACATTCTGATAGATATATTGGATAATTATTTTGTAAAGCAATAGAATGTAATACCTACTTCTAAAATGCCAGAAATAAATGAATTTATATATATAATCAAAGTGACAATAATTTTACATATTTTTGTTCCAGCTTTATTGAGGTAAAATTGACAAATAAAATTGTAATATATTTAAAGCGTATTTTGTTTGTATGTAATTCATTTTGGTATCTGTTCAAAGAAATTGTTTTATCAAGTTATAAGAGTGCTAAATGAATATGTGCTTTAGAAACATATGCCACAGTATCTGGAACAAATAATCATCCAATACATGTTATCCATCATTATTATTTATCATTGAGCTAAACTTGAAATTGTTGTACCCAATTCATAGATAAGAAAACTAAAGATTTGAGATTCAATGATTTACCCAAGGTAACACAACTAGTAATTGTGGGAGCCAAAATTTGAACAACGAAATAACTGACTTCCAAAATTATACCATTTGCTCCATCAATTCCAAAATTTATTTTCTTTCCAATTTACCTCAAACTATTTATACGGATCCAAGGAACCTAGTAAGCTCTAGCCCACAAGTTATTCTAAGTGGATTCTCCTAGTTCATTTCCCAAGTTGCGATGGATGCAGAGGATCAAAGCAGAAGCCACACAGAAATGGGGCTTTGTCGCAGTAACATTAAATCCATTCAGTTCTCTGCTCAAGGTCTGGATTAACATATAGTATAAAATAAAGTTGATAATGTAATATACATTAAATGTAGAAGTAGAAGACTGCAAAAAACATATGAAAATTGATGGCACACTACAATTTTATAACCACAAAACCAAGACAATTAGAGTTGCTAAATGTTCATTTTTCCTAAATAGACATTTTCATAATTGTATAGGATATTTCAAAAAGTATTAAATTATAATCATTTCCATTCCAATATATACATAACCATATCTTTTATAATACATGCTACCTAACTCATGTTAAAAACTATAAGATATATTTTATAAAGAGATTTCTAGAGAGGTTTATTGATTAATGTTACTGTATGATCTAGAAAATTTTTATCGCAGCCTCATCTGTAGTGGCAATATTTTAAAAATAATTGTCTACCAATAAGAAAAAGAACAGATAAAAACATCTATGTATTATAATTACATGTAATAGTGAAAATAAATGAACTAAAGCAAAATGTATCAATATTCATAAATTACATAAAATATTGAATAAAGAAAGGTACTGAATTTGATACCACCCAACTAAAGTTTAGAATACTAAAAATATTATGTGTTTTAATGGATATATAAATATATAAATAACAGATATGATGATATGCTTCAGAATGATAAATAAAAAATTTTAAAATATTTTATTTTTGTTCATTTTAGGGAGAATAAAGTGAAGCAGGAGGATAATAGAATAATATGGGTAGCAAAATGTATTCATAATATTGTATGCTTTAATATAAACTAATATAAAGCAAGTATGACAAAATGTTAATATTAATTACATCTAGATATTTTTTACTTGCATATTTTTTTCTGTTTATGTCTACTTTTTCTATAAACTTGTGATACTTCAAGTAAAATGTTAAAAATATTACTTACAACCTAGGCAATGTATATCTATACTCAGATTATTCAATAAATATTGTTTCAGTAAGTTTTTAAAAATAAAGTCCTAAAAAATTTTTCTTATAAAATATCACTAATATTTTGCCTCTAAAAAAGGTAAAAGGAATTTTGTATGAATCCCCTAAAGAAATTCTACATTTTCTTGTCGCCAGAATTCCTTTTAGTTTAAATTCCCCAGATAATTTCCCCTGCACTGTTTTGTGTTTCTTAGGCACTAGTCATTTTTATAACAGCAGTTTTCATTATGTTGATCCCTGACCATGTTACAGAACAGTTTTTTTAAAGCAGTTTGTGTTGCCATGCAGGCAAACAACAGAAAGGAATTCCCTTGGGCTCTTCTCTCTATTCCCTTACAGCACAAGAAAATATAAATTTCTCACTTTTTAATAAATACTTTTATTAGAACCACGTGGAAGAGGAATTAGATTGTTTTTTTAGCTCCAAAGGGCAGAATTAAGGCCAATGGTTACATTTTTTCACGGAAACATTTTTTTAATCATTATGTGAAAGAATTTTTTGCAGTTTTATGACAGAGATTGTAATTGGTTTTTATTTTAAGTATTCAAGTTTTTGTTATCAAGAAAGAGATAGAATGAAAGCTCTTCCCCACAATCCTCACTTCCCCACATACTCACAAAGTCACTGTTCTGGGATGCTGTAGAAGTCATCCCTGCATTTTGTCAAAGCCTTGGCACAGTGATTTCTAATGTACTTCTAAATATATAATCTATTTTACAAATATAAATATTAGATAACATTACAATAATTCATTTCCAGAAATGTAAAAAAAGAATATTAATTAGTAGGACCTTTTTTGTATACTATTTTGATTGTCTTATAGAATAAAGCATCATCATTTTGTATTTCTGTAGACTTATTTTACAATTTTATAGCTCCAAAAGTATTACCTTTTTAAAAAATAACTTTGATGCTCTTTCTTAAGTAATTGACAACCTATTATTTAAATTGATTTTTTAAATATCAATCTCTATTAACCAATTCTAAATCAGTTTGTTTGTAACAACATGGAAGAAAGAGTGCCACAAGATTTTAGTTTTGTTTGTTTGTTTGTTGGCCCTCTCATATCATTTGATGATCTATATTTATCTTCCATGAACCTTCATGTTTCTCCCAGAATGTGTTTACTTCTAGTCCATTTTTGTATCTTGAATAATATCATGTGTAATATTTTTAAGTGTCAGCCTTTCAGATGATTTCATAAGTGAGTGAATGAATGAATAAACAAGCAATAAGCCAAATGTTAAGAGCATAGAAGCACAAGGCTGACTTCAAATCCCAGATCTACTATTATCTAGTTACTTAAGTTCTTTCATCTTCACTGTCCTTAAATAAGCAGAAGTAGTTTTGTGCTTACCTTATAGAACTGTTGAGTGGGTTAAATATGATTAGTACATAGATGGCCATTAAGTAGGCTAGAGATAAATTTTGGAGAATAAAGTTTTCTTGACCATCCAATGAGCTCATCAAATAAAGTTCATTAAAAATGTGGGCTCTTAAGACAGATATTAATATATTAAGTGTGCATAGCATTAAAAAAAAAAAAGGCAGCAGCTGTACACTCCTAATCTACATTTCATGGACCTAACCTGGAATATTCTCCTGCCTGGGCATCCTGTCCCTAGATAGATAGAGATGGTGATATATACACTAAAATAGTGCTTCTCCATGAATATGAAATATAGAAGAAACCACAGTCACGTTGTGAACTGAAAACACCATCTGAACCAGCAGAATGATCACCAGATCGTGCACCTATGGATCAAGCTATATATAATGTTTGCTCTCTCTTATATCTCTAGAAATTGAGAATGCAGGTTCTTCATTTCTTCCTAATTGTTTATCTTCAAGACTGCTCATTAGAATGAATAAGAGTATTTTTTGTTTATTCCTATAGTTCTTTTCTTGCATAAAACGCAATCTAACATATTTAAATTAAAGAAGCAAGTCACTCCTTTTCATATGCTGACTTTTTACAACTTTTTTCTTTGGAAAATGCATTCCAAATTACTAAATGTTTAAAGAATCCTCATGATTTATACTTCTTCTCTTCCTATTAAATATGAATTAGTAACATTTTCCATTTAAGGATGTAATACATAAACAGTCAAAAAGACCAAGCTAGCATTATAACCAAAACAAAAAACTCTCCTATTGAAATTATTATGTTAAATTTTTGGTTTTTTTTTTTTTTTTTTTAAGCAAGGCAACCCTTCTTTGGTTGACTTCACAGATTGCAAGGACCTTGTCAGTTTACAATCCCTTATTTTTCATTTCTTCCTAGGTGGTCTTCCATCCAAGTTCTAACCAGACTCAACCCTGCTTAGCTTCCAAGATCAGATGGGATCAAGCTTATTCAGGGTGGCATGGCCATAGACTTGTGAATTTTACTATGTATATCAATACTAAAACTTATCTTTGAGCTTGATCCACAGTCACCCAATGTCCTCATACGATAAGATTCTATAGCAAATCTTTTAATCAGACATAAAGTATGACATTACCCCTTTCTAAAGCCCTTAGAAATAACAAAGTATTTCTACCTCATGCCATTCAAACTCTATCTTTGCCAGCTTATCCAAGTTTTGTCTATGTTTCTCATTAAAGACAGAGTTTAACGATGGCCTTATAGGTCACTAATTCTTGGTCATTCAGTATCCTTCAGATTTAAAAGTCATTACTAATACAATGATGTAAATACTCTTGCTAGGGCTGCCTATTTTTTAAAAAAATTATCTACCTAAGAATTTTTACTAATGTATCTCTCCTTTAAGCCTTCCAAGAGGCTTAATTCAGCCCCTATGTCTTTAAGGGACACAAATTCCTATATATTTCAACATCTTACTTCCCTGGATAACTCTTAATACCTCAGATCCTAGTCTTTGCTGTATCCTGTAGACTTTTCATGATATTAAGTCCAAGTTTAAAGTTGCTGATGTTTGAGTCTACAGCCTCAGTCTATAGCACAGGATTTGAACTAACATCCATTGGTCTCTGAGTCTCTTCTTCCTCTTAAACTCAGATCGCCTCTCATATCATGACTTTGCCACGTATTCTTAGTTTCACCTCATTTTATGTGAACTACATGCCTGTGTCATAAAATAACTCTGTAGAGGGTTGTGGTATAAAAATATCAATTTTTGCCTGTCCAATATTCTTTTGTTTGCTTAGTTTCACAAAAACTATATAATAAATTAATACCTGCTGTCAGTTAAAAAAATTCTTCATATAGCTTATTGATATGTGAATGCATATTATGTGCAAATATTATTACCTGTTAATTTACCACCTATTGGTTGAAAGATGGTTAAAGTCTTACTGTTTCTTTTGTAAAATTTCATTATGCCATTAACCTTTTACTCCTTCAGGACACTAGGAAAAATGTCCTTAGTTAAATCACAGTTGTAATAATGATCTATAAATGAAAATAGTGATTTGTAATATGTTTCAACAAAAGTTCACTAAAGTAAATTATTTTCTAATGCTTGTGCTTTGCAAATGTTTGCATAAATATACCCATAGAATACATAAACACTGAATTTTAGCTGGAGGGTTTCTTCTTTCTGAATTGAAAATATTAAGTAAATCTTACATAAATTTGATCTTTGAAATATTTTAGTACCTTTATCTGTTATATTAAATGTAAAAAAAAAAAAGCAAGAAACAAAACAAAAAATGCTGAAATCTTCAATACTTACCTTAATTTAAAAAAATTTAACTTTTTAAATTATTGTGACAGTTTTAAAAGTAACATCTTTTGTAACGTATTAAGTAGTTACCATGGTGAGTGATCAACTTACTAATATGTTGCTATAAACTATATATGTATGATTTTGGGAAAAGTGTTCTATTTTATTAACTGTAGTGATTTGAGAAGATGAATGTTTATGATAATGGTCATGATAATTTGAGAAATAATAATCAAGGTCATGAATGATAGTTGACATAGTCATGTACCATTTCATTTCACAGCTTTAAAAATTATACTGATATAAAGAATACAACAATCTATAAAATGTTAAAATAAATATTCTAAGCCATATGAATGAAAAAAGATTCATTAGAA
>NW_011888783.1:7553543-7562041 GCF_000151845.1 Pteropus vampyrus | reverse complement strand
AATTATTGTGACAGTTTTAAAAGTAACATCTTTTGTAACGTATTAAGTAGTTACCATGGTGAGTGATCAACTTACTAATATGTTGCTATAAACTATATATGTATGATTTTGGGAAAAGTGTTCTATTTTATTAACTGTAGTGATTTTAGAAGATGAATGTTTATGATAATGGTCATGATAATTTGAGAAATAATAATCAAGGTCATGAATGATAGTTGACATAGTCATGTACCATTTCATTTCACAGCTTTAAAAATTATACTGATATAAAGAATACAACAATCTATAAAATGTTAAAATAAATATTCTAAGCCATATGAATGAAAAAAGATTCATTAGAAAGTTTAATGGCCTTTGGTTTCAAGAACAGCTTAACTGAGATTTTATTTACCACTTATTTTTAAAGTTTGAACTCATATCTTTAGAAAGAATATATAGTTATTATGCCTTCTGCTTATCCCTATAGTAATCATTTATTTTATGATTTATATACAATGAGATAAAGGTACACTTCCATCATGCACTCTAAATTATTATTATAGAAACATGACTTTGGAAAGGAGAATGATAAATTTATGGCTTGAATTAAGTATAACTTAATTTTCCTGAGTTCCACATTAATTCAATTTTAAATCATTCTATTTTCTTAATTAAAAAAAATCATATTTAATAATAAACAAACTAGTAGAGGAAAAAAGCATAGACCAAAAAAAAGTATTTTATTTAGTTTTTTTGGATTTTTTTGACCACTTATACTAAGGCAAATTGTATAACATTAAGCATATTGTTTCATAAGTGATCTTTTAAATATTAACAATATATAACGGCCTATGACACACGTTTGATGCTGAAAGATGTATAAATGTCTGTATTTGGCTGTGCTGCAATTGTTTCACATTCCTTTCTACGTCTTTAGATTATTAAACGATCTCACAAAAATTATTTACTGCACCTTTGTATACCTCTACAGTGTTATTCTAAAAATAAATACTGGATTTGGAAATGCTGTACAAAATAATTTGCCCAGACTTCCAGCTTCAGCCATGATATGTAAAAAGTTTGGAAGTCATCATTCCCAATCTTAGAATAACAACATAAAAAGCTGAAAAAATTGAAAATCAACAACTTTTCTTAGATACCTGAGAAAACTGAATTACAGAGCGGAGCACCACTCTGAGAGACAGGTAAATCCAGAGAGTCCCAGCTGATGTATGCTTACTTGTAGCAGAAGCTGCTAGAGCCATAGACTGGTAAAAACATTACATGTTAGTTATGACAAATTGCTGGAGGCTGATTGTGGACTGACATGGAAGTGAGAAACTCCAGGAGATGTGATCTCATAATGAGAGGTGGGGTTGGGGGAGGAAGGGTGTAGGTCACGTGGCATAATTTGATGTGTTTTATATCCAAGACCAACACCAAGTTCTCCTGGGGAAGGACTAAAAAGATCCCCTGATGACTATGACAGGTAAAGAAGAAGTATAATTGAAATAGACTCACAACATTCTCCATAAAAATGGCCAACTATTCAGGAAAAAAAGAAAAAAAAAAACTGACCAGGGCCTCATCTCACCTAAAGGAAGAACATTTTCCTGACTCCAGCTAACTCCAGCCTTATTGTCTCATCTAAGGGGAGGAAAAACAAAACAAAAAAAAAACAAGAAACACTTGTGAAGGTCACTGTTCAGGAACACTGTCCCTTTTAAAAAATATTTAATCATAAAATTATAGAAAACTCTCTTCTCCACAGCTTACCACTCACAAAAATAGAATCCAATAAAACAGTGGATTAAAGATGAAAGTGCTGTAAAGACTCGGATTCTAGATGAGTTTTATAAGAAGGCAAAAAACAATACAAGTGATAAAAACAAGAACAGGAGAAATATTTTAAGCCTCTGCTATCTGGAGCTACCAAAACAAAGCAAAGCAAAACAAAACAAAACAAAAAAACATTAAACAGCTAACTTTTAGCTATCTAAACATAAAACTATTCACTAAAGGCTCATTTCCCTTGGTAGCCCTTACTCCATACATCATGTTTGGCTTACAAAAAATGAAACAAACGAACAAAACAAAGCAACAACAACAAAAAAAGTTAAAAGGCAAGAGAATAACAGTCTAAAGAGACAAAACATGTATGAGAACCAAAAAGAGATGTAACACAAATATTGGAACTATCCGATAGGAAATTTAAAATAATTATGAGTATGTTAAGACCTTTAATTAAAAAAGTAGAATACATGCAAGAACAGATGGGTAATATAAGCAACTATATGGAAACCCTAAAAAAAAAGTATCAAAAAGAAATGCTAGGAAAAAAAGAACAGTAACTGAAATGAAAAAAAAAAAAATTAAAAAGTCCTTAATGGGCTCATCAGTACCTTGGACATGAATGAGAAAAAAATAGTGAACTTGAAGATTTCCACAAGTCAGTAGAAACTTGTGGAAATAAAATGGAAGAAAAATATTTAAAAAAACTAAAACAACCAAGAACTATAGGACAATTTCAAAAGGTATAACCTACATGTATTTGAAATACAAAGAGGAGAATGAAAGAATAGAGCAGAAAAAATAATTGAACTAATAAAGGTCAAGAATTTTCCAAAATTAATGACAAACACCAAATCATAGATCCAGGAAGCTCAGTGAACAAGGAACATAAATATCAAAAAACTACACTAGGCATATTATATTCAAACTTTAGAATACAAAAGACCAAACAAAAATCCTAGAAGAAGTCAGAGGACAAAAACAAACAACATATAGAGCAGCAAAGATACGAATTACTTTGGAGTTTAAGAATATTTCTAAAAAAATCTTTAATAATTAAACATTTAAAATGTTTATTTAGACCAGGTTCTTTTGATATTTTTGATAATGGTAACTTTTTTTGAATAGTGCTTTTTAAAAGTTATTATTACTAGGGCTTTAAATGTTGAAATCATTCTTGATTCCTCACTCTCTCCATCACATTACAATCAAACTATCAGAAACTCTTAAAGGCTCACACTTCAGATAATTTTCAGAATTTGACTTGTTTGAACTAATCCTCTGCTAACATCCTGGTCCATGCTTTGCTCCCAAACTCACCTGATTCTAAGAATACTTTTTACCCTATGGTCACATTCCGATGGCTATCAAAATGAAGAATTGCCACTTAGAATGCATATATATTATGATAAAGTCTTGACACAATACTTGATGTTTTCACTTAATGCTAATTTAATATATTTATGTACATTTTAAAACGTCATGATTATATGATCACACACACACAGATTGATGAGAACATGCCATTGATAATGCCTCAGTACCACAGCAATGGATTTAATTGGCCTTTTTCTTCTGTTTTCCATGTGTCACTTTTACCTTTTCCAGATTTATTATAAACTTATTCTAATAATTATAAGAAGAATGCGTAGGTGAATGTAAAGTGTTTTGGACAATTCCATTCCGTTCATTCAAAAATTAATTATGCTATAATAAAAAGATAATTTTGCTATAAACATGAACTTAGGACAATTTTAATAGAAGTTACTCTGTTAATGATAAATTCTCAGCTTCATTTAGAGCTGCTCTTTCTACATGATCCCTCTGTTATTTCTATGCATATGTGTTTTTCTGATATTTCAGTTATTTTATAAGTGCAAATGTTCCAATGCCTGTCATTCTGACGTTAAAATTAGTATAATCATCAACCTTTATAAAAAATTTCTTTTTCTTGGCATTCTACTCAATAATTTCCAATGACTTAAATGTTTGACTGACAGTAGCTATGTAGAGCCATTTCTTTATGAGTCATAAGAAACTTAATGTCAGAAATTAGTAAAATTCTAATGATAAAAATGTTGTTTTATAGGTATATTTTTAATTAAATATTTTTAATATTTTATATCCAGAAAACTTATATGCAATTTTTTGATTACTTCATGCCATTCATTAAAATGCATACCAGTGAAGCTTAAATTATCTTGGTACCATTTAGCAATTTTAACTACACTCATAGCTGATCATTGGTAAGCAAGAACATACATCACATGGCTACACTCATGTGTGGCAAAGTAAGAAAGTAAAAAAGAGCAATAGAATTCCTAAGAATGTCTTAATTTGTATAATAACCTCTCAAACTAGGTAACTTTAAAAACGGAGTTATGAAATGTTGTCTTCTAAGACCTTGGAATTTATTCAGTTAAGCTTGTTGCCTAGTACAAAACTATCTTTTATATATTCCTACCAGTTACTAACAAACTTTCTTTTTAAATACCTTAATCAGTATTTTAACTCACTCCTTCACAGGGCAGTCTAGTCCTTATATTGACCCATTCCGATTTTAAGAAAATATCTTTTTATAACAAGTCATCCATAGTTTCCTTCTCTTATATTTTTCTTTTCTTCTCTAGCATAATATTTTTCCCTTCCTTCCTTCTTTCTTTCCTTTCTTCCTCCCTCCCTCCCTCTCTTCTTCCCTTCCTTCCTTCCCACCTTCCTTCCTTCCTTCCTTCTTTAATCCTTCCTTCTTTGCTTCCTCTCCCTCCTCCCTCCCACCCTCCTTCCTTCCTTTTCTCCTTTTCTCCTTTCTTTTTTAATTCTATCTTCTTTTGTCTTTCTTCAATAAATATATACCAAAAACTTCCTGGGTACCAAGCACCATAATAGTTGCTATGAATATTGTGATTAAAATAGGACTTTTCTTTCTAAGAACCTCAGCTGAAGAAAGTGATTGGTAAAATATAGATCTATACTATATATTTATAGATGTCATGTGAGCACATTAGAAAAGCAGGTAACTCAGTAAGGGAAGGAGGAACAGGAGAAATGGAAGCTGTGCCTGTGCTAAAAGGCCTGAGGCTTACTCTGGAAGCATGTAGAAAAAGACGGAAAGCTATTTTAGGATCAGGGAGCATAATGTGAAAAGCCATTGAAGAAAGGTCCAAATATAGTTCCTAGATTTTATTTTAGCAATCAATATTGCATATTTCAGTTTTCAACAGTCACATATGTCTAATGGCTATTGTATAGGACAGCACAAACAGAGCATTTTCGTCATCACAGAAAGTCCTTTTCAACAGTTTTGCTGTAAAATTTATCATTGTAATCTCTCTATAATCTCAATTACCAATCAACTTTCTCAATGAGTTCTTGCTCTGGTATCCAACAATCTTTCCATTTGGTCAGGACCTACAATATAGCAATCTTCTTGCTTTTATACAATCCCACACTTCCCTTGTGCCATCTTTTTGTTTTTTGCAATATAAACATTATGGTCAATTATACTCACACATTGAGTATTCTCTCAATTTTCTTGAGTCCATGTAGTCCTTCTGTGCTGTCCATATTTGCTTGATAAAACCACAATTGCAAATATCCAACTCTGAATATATCTAGACTATGTAGCTGACCAAGCTAAAGGAAACCAAACAATCATGCTAACTGCTTACACATTATTTTGTTATCATTACTTTTAGATGAATTTTCATAATGACTCACAATCATACTCTATTTCTCTAGTCCATTTAATTTTCCCACTCTCTTAGATAACTCTTATGTATGTTCTCCATATTTCCTCAAACCTCTATTTACATCTTGACTTATTTCACTCTAAAAATAAAAGTGATCAGAAAAGAACTTTGAATACCTTCCTCTCCCGGGTCTACCAACCTACTTGCATCTAAGTTCAGCTTTTACTATATTCTATTACTATAGATGAACCCTCTATGCTCAAAACTAATGCCAAACTTTCTACCTGGTTACTAAAGACAGATCATTATCATTTATTTACTAAGGGAGTTGAACACAATTTTTATGACCTCTCTTTTTTGAATCATCAACTTTTCCCTCTCTACCAGTGCTCTCATATAATAAACTCCGTATTTAAATGAAAATCTATTTGGCTCCACCAGCTTCTATAACTACTACTATATTTTGTAATTCTATTTAGAGAAAAAAAAAAAACTCTTCAAAAGAATTTTCTATATTTACATTTTTTAATTCTTTTTCTATTTTCACCTGAACTCCCTCCAAAAAAGCATTCACATTAAGGAAGCTGCTGAAATTGTTCTTAATATCATTAAAAATCTCCATATTTCTAAATTCAACTGTCAATTCACAACAGTATTTGTTTAAGACAATTGATTAACTTCTCTTTCTCTCTCTGAAACTTTTTTCTTTTTTTTGTCTCCAGAACAAAGCAATTTTTAATTTTTCTTCTTATTTAATTGTTCCTTAGTCTTTGCTGATTCTTCGTCTTTCAGCTCTTAGGCTCTGCACTACCCTGCAGAGGGTAAGTTATTAGAAACTTTTCTTTTCTCCACCAAATTTATTCATGTTCTTGTTCAATTTCTTGACTCTGAATGACATCTATACTCTAACACCTTCCAAATTTATATCTCCAGACAAGAATAATTCAATCACCCATTTGATTTCTTTGCTTAGATATCCATAGGCATCTTGAACTTAATGTCAAAAGCCAGCTTCTGTTTTCCCTCTCTAAAATCATCTCTATTTATTACTTCATATCTCTTATCCTATATCTCCCCATTTATTGTTTTTCTATTAGGTTGGCCACCTTGCTATTTTTTAAACATGCCCAACATGTTGTTGCCTTCTAGATGGAATACACTTTATGTAGATTAACACTGTCTTACTCTCTCACCCATTTCTAGGTCTTTACTCAAATGCCAGTGTCTCAGTGAGACCTGCTTTCTTAACATTTCTATATTTTTTTCCTAATTTTTTCTCCATAGCATTTATCAACATACCACCCATTTTTTAAAAAAAATATTCATAAAGAAGGAAATATAAACATTATGAGGCATACATATATTATCTTATTTTGTCAATTGTATATGAGAAGAGTGTGTATAGATATTCTTGGATGAAATTTGGCTGACAGCAAGTGTTGCCTATTATTTCATCAAAATGATTTTTTTTTTTTTGTCCTAGGCTCATGGTTGCTGAGTAGCCTACCTTTTTGTCTCTTTTACACCCATATTTAACTTATGTAACTTAAATTTCTTTTATTCCTGCACCCAATATCCATGTAGAGAACAAATTTGTTAACCATGTGCATGAGGTGGTATGTATAGTTGCTCATGACCAGAAAACAAAGACATTAACATGTTGGCTTTTGAGATGCAGAGTCAGTTTTTAAAAAATTAAGTTATAGAGAGGGAGGCAGTATATCTTAGGTTAGTTAGAAGAATGTACTTCATTTTCACTCCTGTCTCCTATATTCTGGCTGGAAGGAGCAGAACACAATTTTAGAAAAGATAAATGGAGGATCAATTTGATTGTTTTTACACACATGCTTTCTAAAATTTAGGATATTTGAAATAAAATGAACTGCACCACCACCACTATTTTCCAGGCCGTGGTTAGAAAATGGTAACTATTACATGCATAACAAACACATCAATGGATGCAAGAACTACAAGAGATATGTTAGCATGGTAGACTTAGTTATAAGAGGGCCCTGGTGCCAGGAGAACAATTGAGAAGATCCTTAGGTCATCATGTACTCAAGAGGTCTTCTCCGTCAAAAAGTCATATAACAAGATCAGCTGGAGGGGACTGGGAGTAGCATGCATATCTGTGAGATGAGCTTCACTAGAGGACTACATGGGACTCTTTTATTTGACCCTCTCCAGACTGCCTCAGAGCCTTTTCTATTCATGGAAAAGGATGACATTGATAGTAAATTATAGCATATGAAATGGGAAAAAAATACTTCCCAGACACTGTGCTGATGTCAGGAGGGGGTGAATGACTTCCCTTCCCACCCACTTTTCTGACTTCTGAATGTAAAACCCAGAACCTGAGGAAAAGAATAAAAATAGAAAATTTTAACTAGACTGTGACTAATTTATATATCTCAAAGAGATTCATTAATCACTAAATTAAACTGAAAGCAGTTAATTTATCTGTCGTTAGATAGACTGGGAACTCTGAGTCAGAAATTAGAAGTCAGTTCTAAAAATAAAAAACTAGCCCATTTTTTAAAACTGAATTAATGAATGAACAAGTTATACCTATTGGATACAACTGTAAGAAAAGTTTTTTAATAGAAAGCAAGAAATAAGGTGGTACTTGTAAACTGGGTTGAGGTCAGGGTTTGGATCAAAATATTTAATTTAATTCAGGAGAGAATTAATCTTGTTTAAGAGCTGATGAGAAAGATCCAATTGAGAGAGATCTTGAATATTCAAGAGGAATAAGAAATATTTGTTAACTTAAGGTTTCTGAGAAGCCATGAAAAAAATTACAGAAAATATTCATTAAGTTATTGTTATTACTAGAGATGGCAGGATGTGTTTAAATATAGGTGGGTATGTAAGGTTGGTAGTCAGTCTTGAAAGATTTCATATCTAGAGAAAATATTCGATTTAGTGGTGTCCAGGAAATACAGAAGTCACCCATTTTAGGAGACTAAAGCTGTTTTACATCCTCTGAAACAATTTGCTGTTAATTCTCATTACAAAATCTTCCAGTCTAAAAAAAAA
>NW_011888783.1:7530906-7553493 GCF_000151845.1 Pteropus vampyrus | reverse complement strand
TTTAGTTTGTCAACTTCTTAGGCTGAGTACTATGATTAGTGTACATTTTAAAATGCATATTACATGTCAATAAAATGTTTAAACAATATTACACAGCTTAAAATAGTTTCAATTAATATTTGGTATTATTTCTATGAATTTTTTTATACTATTTTTTTTATAGTACAAATACTAATTTTTATCGGAGGCTGGAAAACTATAAATTGGAACCGAATCTGGTAACTGAGTTTTTCTATTAATAAAGATTTATTGGAACATGGGCGCACCATTTGTTTATGTATTGTTTTTGTCTAGTTTTGCCATACAACAGAAGAGTTGAGTAATTGCAAAAGATACATCCTGGCACACAAAGCATGAAATATTTAATATCAGGACCTTTCTAGAAAAACTTTGTCAACTCCTGTTATACATTTAATTCTTTTTTTTTCTTAAATGGAATTATGCCATGCGTATTTTTATAAATGTATTTAATTTGACTCTATTATGTTTTACCATATATAGTTTATTTAGTTATTTCCCAAATGATAAAGGTTAAGTTGTTTTCAAAATCAACCTATTTACTCATGAGATTTAGTCTAAATTTTATAATATTGTCCTAGGAATAGATTCTGAGAAGGGTAAACATTTAAAACAAAGGACACAATCACATAAAGTTTCTGGGTATATATTACTAAATTGATTTCTACATACATTGTCCCTGTGCGTCTCCAATTAGCAATCATATAAATATTCAGGAAACATCTATATTGTTTTTAGCAATGAGTATCATAATAAAAAACACTTCTATTAAATATGATATGGTTTGTTAGTTGATTTAAAATTAATCTAAAGTTGAAAATCAAATCATGGAAATACAATATTCATGTAACTTGTAATGTCTATTTTTCCATAAATTGGGTAATCATGTATTATTTTCTAATATTTGAATTTTGGTTCAGGCAATTACCTGACCTATAATCATATTTTTGCTTTATTTTCCATAAAATTACCATAAATATCTACAATTTCCAGTTATATTTTCTCTCCAGTTATATTTTCTCTCCAGTGGAGTAAAAACTTAAATATATGTTTGAAACAATCTTAGTTTTAAAATAATTTTAATTTTTACAATTTTATTGTAAAATTTCTATAATTCTTTTGATCAAACCTTATTCAGCACTCTTAAAAAATCAAAAATGTTTAATGAGTTTTCTCAAAATATTCAACTTGGTTTTCATAGAAACAAAGCTCTCTTATCTTAGTCATAGATCATGGCTTATATAATAGTTAATCAAGGTATATAATTTGAATGTACACTTGAGTTAAAATTTACTGACTGTTGATAGGCATGCACACCACTTAATGAAACATGCTAACTGAGAAATATATTTTCTCTCTCACCCTACTCGTTTTCACTTTGAAATAATCTAGGATCTTATTTCATAACCAGCAAAATGGCTCAACAACTTTTAATTTATTTTCTCAACATTATTTCTTACATTTCAAGCTTTTTTTATATTTTCTAAAATATATTCTTTAATCATAATGTGTTAAATTGAAAAATATCAAATAATGTTGTTTTTAAAACAAGAAAATAGATAAGTGCATTTTTAGTTCAACAAAACTAATAATACATTTTGGTTAAGCATATGAGTATAATTGAACTGTTCATATATGTGTGTTATTGCACACATTTAGCTGTGTTTTATTTATCTTCCTTATTTTTATTTTTTTTAATTTACCTATATTTAAAAATATTATATGTACAACAGTGTATGCCTAAGGATAATAGTAAAATATCATTAGTCCTCACAACATTTGTCAATTATGTTACACTAAAGTCTTTGACTAAAACACCTACTGAACTGTAATAATTGATGTTTCCATATTATTCAAAACTCTCATAACTTCTCTAGATAAATTTGAAGTGTTTTACATTAGCCTAATGAATTTGGGTATTATCATATATATTATAGATTTACAAGAAAAAATCTTAGTCATAGTTCAGTTCATAAAAGGTTATGTAACCTCTCTGGAATTTTGAAAACATGATATTATTGACAGGGAGTTAATCTGAATATATGTCTATATTTAGTATTATCTTTAATTTGAAGTACCATTAAGTCAAACATAGTACTGTTTATTCAATAAACTAGATAAAATATCTACCTATAAAAAACATTGGAAATGTTTTTGTTAAGTCATTTTACAAAGTCAGTTTACAAAGTCAGTTTTCATTTTCAGAGAAAATGTGAAACCACATTTAAAAGCAATTTAAATAGAGTTTACTTTAAATTCTTCATAGTTTTACTAAAAGTTAAGATATGAAAATTGGAGACTCAAAGTCAAAAGCCCTCTCTTTTTACTTGATTGTAAAACTTAATAGTTCAGACAGATATAATTTTTCCAAACATTTTTTTTTTTTTTTGAGAAAAAGTAAGGGAATAGCAATAATGAGAATGGCCTAAATAAAAGATAAATCACATAGACAAAAGAATCTCAATACTACTGTTTTGGTAGAAAGATACATGCATCATTAGAAATTATTTACATTAGAAAGTTAGAAATGTTCTACATACATAATGGGATAGAAGTAGGAAACATGTATTAGGTATGTGTAACTTTGCTAAGGATGCCTTAGAATGAGAGAGACGTTTCAATCAGTATCCATTTTGTACTGCTGAAAATATGAGTGAGATCATATCCACAAAAGCAGAGGAAATGTGCTTATATGAGCACCAGAAATTTATTCACATTTCAACCAAGGCATAATGTGGTAAAATAAGCTAATGATGAACACAAAAGAGTATATATAAATAGCCTATGAAATTTTGGAGTCTGGGAATGTATCTATGTTCAAAGCTACAGGAACTTTGGTTAATTGACCTCTTTACCATCCAATGGCATTTTTGTTAGAGAAGTTTACAAAGTCATTAGAACAATGATGCGAGCAGACAAATAAACTTTATGATAATGGCACTTTGCTAGTGTGCATATAATAAAAGGGCTTTTAACACCATATTTAGAAACTAAATCACATATGGCCAAGGCTTTTGATATTTAACAAACTATTGAGAGTTTAATTATCCAAACTATGGAATTGATCTAGAGATTTTGGATAAATTCTAAATCATGGTCCCAGAATTCACTTTAAAATAGGAAGACACTGATTATCTACTGGTGATAATCAATCCTTTTGTGTTGTGACGTAATTTTGAATAGAAGAATTTGAGTGGCATAATTGAAAAAATTAAAAGATTCAATAGCAACACAAAATAAGTCAGCATTAATTACAGTAAAATTGAGTGCTAAAGTCTAAAAATACATTTCACTGTCTATCAGTACATCTATGTTAATGTACTATTATGTACTTAGTTGTCCTTCAACATTTTGTTGTTACTTTGAATTAAATTATTAAATTGCCTGACTTTCTTAATGCAAAACCAGACTTCACATTGAGAATGTTTGCCTTTTCTGATTAGGGAGACTTTCTAAATGACTGTGAACAAAGAGAATAATATCTAAAATCTAGTTGCCAAATTTCTTCCTCACATTTGCTTGAGCATTCTTTTGGGAATTACTATAAATTTCAGGGCCGGCAGCCGTACCAACCTAAATAGTGTGATTTGAAGTAAAATGATACGTCTGGTCAGAAACGTCCCAACCTTGGGTTTCTGAGTTTCATATCTTTTTGTATTTTTGAATTATAAAAAAAACCGTTATAAAGTTTCAAAGGTTCATTAGACCAGAAAAAATTCTGGGAGAGACAGGACTTGACGATTTTAATTGAAGTAATTTTTTAAAAAGTCTCTAGCTTGAAATAATACAAGAGAGTATAAAAGATTTATCAAATGGGCATGGGGGAATGAAGAGGGTGACAAGTCATACATAGAGAGATATTGAATATATTTCCCAGTTTAGGATTACACATCATGAGAATGCATACTATACACAAAGAGAAATCCCTAATCTAAACCTGGGATTTGAAATTTGAGATTGCTTTAAGACTTTGTCTCTGATTAATCTTTTTTTTAAAAAGAGTATATTGAAGTAGTTCACATTATGAAAATACAGAACAACAAAAATCTCAAAACTAAAAATTCAAAGTTCCACCATCAGGAGGTAATTAATGCTAACATTTCATCCTATTTTATTTTTAAAATATTTATTTAGTTTTTGACATACTAATATTTCTTATAGTGTAAGATTATTATGTAACTATGATGCAATGAAAAAATTCTCTCAGTCCATCCTTGTTCATAACTCCCGTTATTTTGTTTGTCTTTTTTTTAAAGGGTTTAGCCATATACATATTTTTTTTAATATTTTACATATAAATAATGGCTTTATATACACAGTTATTCAATTCACTTTTATCAATTAAAATACAGCTTAAAGATATTTGGTTTTATACATGCATGCGTCTTTCTTTTTTTTTCTTTTATCTCATTTAGCATAATGTCCTCCAGGTTCACCCATGTCAAAAATGGCAGAATTTCCTTCTTTTTTGAGGCTGAATGGTATTTCCTTATATGTAAATGGCACATTTTGTTTATCTGTTCATCCATTGATGGACATTTGAGTTTCTTCCATGTCTTGGCAATAGTGACAAATGCTGCAATGAACATGGGAGTGCAGATATCTCTTTGTTATCCCAATTTCAATTTGGGGTATAAATCCAGAAGCAGGATCATATGGTAGTTCTGTTTTTACTTTTTTGAAGAATCTCCATATTTTTTTTCATAGCTGCTGTACTATTTTACATTTCCACCAACAGTGTACAAAAGTTTCCTTTTCTCCTCATCTGTGTTAACCCATTTTTTTTTTTTAATATTAATCATCCTAACAGATGTGAGGTGGCATTTTATTGTGGGTTTAGTTTGCATTCCCCCAACAAGTAGGGATGTTTAGCAGTTATTCATATATCTTTTGGCTATTTGTATATATTCTTTGGAGAAATGCTTATTTAAATCATATGCCCATTTATTACTCAGGTTGTCTTTTTCCTACTGAGTTGTAAGAGTTGGCTTGTTTGTTTTATCAGTATTCCTTTCTTGGAGGTAACACAATGTATTTAATCTGTCCCTTGTTTATGACTCTTTTGAGGGAAATGATAAAATAAACATTTTACATACATAATTTCACATGTTAAAAATGGAACTGTTTTCATTATTATGTAATATATCAGTCTGGAAAAACTTAGTGTTCTACAGTATTGCTCATTGAAAGTGACAAGACTTATGGGAAAAATAGCTTTAAAGACAAACCACTCAAAAATTATTCGACTTCTTAACTACAGTGTTAATATTAAAAAGCAATAATCTAAATAAAATATTAGTACAATTTAAAAGACTTAAAACTCTAATTAATAAATAATAAATTGAGAACTTTACCTATTAAAATATAGAAAATGTTACAAAAATGGGGAAGAGTATAAGAAAGAATTGAGGCTGTTCAGTTTCTGAGACAAAGATAAATGAGCAAAATCAGTAAGAATCATAAATTAAAATTTAAAACACAAAATAAAACAAGAAGGATCCAGAGTGAATGGGCATTGTGTTTATACTGTGTTTTGGGGATTCAATGTATTCAACCATAAAGAGTATTTTGCATTCAGTTACTGGTTTCTAATTGCACAAATCTTTAACATGCTTGCATGTGAACCACCATGACTTCTGCATTATTCTGACATTTCCTTAATATCAAATGAATATAAGCGATGTTCATGTTGGCCTACATTTGAACACAGACTATAGGATTTTTTCTAGGAATTAGTGAAGGTTCAAGGAGAATAAGTGTTTGTAATTTTGATAGATAATGCCAAATTACTTTCTAATATGCTTGTAGCAAATTTATTCCCTCTAGCAACATGAGAATGCTATTATTTTAACATTAACAACAATATCTTATCAAACTTTTGATATCTTATACTCTTAAAACACTCTAGCTGGATATAAAATATAAAATTCCCACATTATGCTCTCTTCTTTTGATAATGTAAAAGATATTACCTCACTAATTTCTGGGGATAAATAATTCTGTGGATAAATCTGAGACATCAGACTGTTTCTTTTTGTTTAAGTGATTTTATATTTATACCTGCATAGCTATCCAAAATATATTTGTTTATAATTGCTTCTTTTGTTTACCTTTGAAATCCATTAGTGGTGTGTTTTAATTTTTCAATTTTGAGTATTCTGGATTTCTTTTTATAGGAAAATGTCATTTTGATATGTAAATTTAAGCTGTTAATTTCAAAAAAAAAAATTCTAAATTATGCTTTACCTGTTTTGGCTTTCTTTTACCAAAAAGTGCAATTAAAACATATTCAGGATTCCTTTTGGGTCTTTTTCTTATCTATTAACTTTTTTGTGAAATTTCTTATATTGTTTTTTAAAAAAACTATTTCATACATTTTTTAAAATTTCCTTTTTCTAACCTTTATGTTTCTCTCTCATTTTTTTTTTCAATATAGGTCTTGTCTTCTTTATTATTTCTAATTTTACATGTGTTCCATGGTATAGCAGTTTTAATATTTTAAAAAGTCTTCCATAATTCTGAAAATACACATTTTGTCTTTTATTTTTCTTGGAATTATCATCATTTTTAAATATCTTTATTGACAAAGAAATCCACATGTTTGTTGTATGCAATTTGAAGAGCTTAAACTCAAATACCTGTGACACCATCACCACAATCAAGGTAATAGATATATCCAATACTCCCCAAAAATATACTCCTTTGTTTTGTTTGTTTGTTTGTTTGTTTGTTTGTTTGTTTGTTTGTTTCTGGTAAGAACACTTACCTTGAGATCTATACTTTTAAATATTTTTGAAATGAACAATACCTTGTTGTTAATTATAGGCATTCTTTGTTATATAGCAGATCTATAGAACTGACTCATCTGGCTCAACTGAAACTTTACTTCCATTGAACAACAATTCACAATTTCACCACCCCTATTCCCTCCCCACCCTCACCCCAGCCTCTGGCAACTACTATTTATTCTTTGATTCCATGAGTTTGACTATCATACATACTTCTTTAAAGTGGAATCATGCAGTATTTGTTCTTCTGAGACTACCTTATTTTACATAGCGTAATGCCCCTCAGGTTTTAACACGCTGTTGCAAAAGGCAGAATGTCCTTTTTTCAAGGCTGAATGTTCTATTTTATATAAAATATTTTATATAAAACATTCATACAGTTTTTCATAGCTGCTGTATTATTTTACACTCCTATCAATAACATACAAATTTTTCCTTTTCTCTACATTTATGTGAACACTTATTTAGTTGTGATCTTATTTTTTTGTAATAGTCATCCTTTTATTTTATTGAGATATAATCGACATATAACATTGTGTAAATTTAAGGTATAGAATGTGTTATTTGATACATTTATATACTGCAATATGGTTATCATTGTAGTGTTAGCTAACAACTCTATCACATCACATAATTATTGTTTCTTTTTGTGACAAGAGCAATTAAGATTTAGTCTTTTAGCAATTTTAATGTTTATAATACAGTATAGTTGACTATAATTTCTATGGTATGCATTAGATCTCCAGCACTTAATTATCAATTTAGTACCTTTAAACAACATCTCCCCAATCCATCTACCACCCAGCCCCTGGTACCACCATTCTATTCTCTGTTTTCACCAGTTCAGCTTTTTTAGATTCCACATATAAGTGATGTTGTACAGTATATTTTTTTTCTGTCTGACTTATCTTACTTAGCATAATACCCTCAAGTTCTATCCATGTTGTTGCAAATGTCAGGATTCTTTCTTTCTCAAGGTAGAGTAATATTCTATTGTGTATGTATATATATATACTGTATGTGTAATATATATATAATATGCAATATATATTTATCCACTCATCTGTTAGTGGATCTCAGGTTGTTGTCATAGCCAAATGAACTGTAAAGCGATAGTTCATCGTGGTTTTGACTTGTATTTCCCTGATGTTTAATGAGGTTGGGCACCTTTTCATATACCTGTTGGTCATTTGTATGTCTTCTTTGGAGAAATGTTTATTTTGGTCTTTTGCCCATTTTTTATATTGGCTATTTGTTGTTTCACTATTAAGTTGTAGAAGTTCCCTATATATTTTGGAATTTAATCCTTTATCAGATATTTGGTTTACAAACATTTTCTACCATAGGTTGCCTTTTCATTCTATTGTTTTCTTTACTGTGCAGAAGCTTTTTAGTTTGATGTGTTCCACTTATTTATTTTTGCCTTTAATGCCTGTGCTTTTGGTGTCATGCTCAAGAAATCACTGCTAAGACCAATGTCAATATATTTTCCCCTATGTTTTCTTCTAAGAGTTTTATAGTTCCAAGTCTTACACTTAAGTCTTTAAATGCATTTGAGTTGGTTTTATGTATGGTATAGGCAGGAGTCCAATTTCATTCATTCATTCATTCATTCATTCATTTCGCATGTGGATATTCAGTTTTTGCAGCATCATTTGTTGAAGAGACTGCACTCTCCCGATTGTGTATTCTTGGTGCCCTTGTTATCCATATATGCATGGTTTTGTTTCTAGACTCTCTATTCATATTTTTCTATTGAGTAGCTAACTATTCTCTGTGTTTTTATATTTCTGTTTCATGATGTTTTTATATACAAAATGGCAATTTATTAAAAACTTTTTGTAAAATTTTATTGAAGTAAAATATACATTCTGTAAAGTGAACTAAGCTGAAGTTTATAGCTTAGGAATGTTTACAAGTTGTGTAGAACATGCATGATTTAGATATATATCAGCAGCACCAAAGAAATCTCCTTTGTATCTTCATTCTCTTATAAACCACTATTCTGACTTAGATAATGCACACTTTAGTAACTATCCTTCTTGCTGGCTAGTAATTTTCTGAGATTCATCACTCTATGGCATTTTCATGCAGAAGATTGTTTCCTGAGGCTACTGTTTTCCTACTTAATATTGCATTATTCCTTCTTGATCTTGCAATATTTGGTAGGATTTGCATGTTTTTTACAGTTTGTGTTAATATGTATGTCTAAGATACATAATTATACTCTGCTGTGTGATCGAAACACTTTATAATTTAAAAAAGAAATAATAGTACATGATAGAAGGAATTAAGAGAAAGTGTCAAAAATATTTTCAAAAATTTTGCTTTGCAAATTAAAATTTTATCAGTCTCATATTAAATAATTGGAAACTTGATTTAAAAAATTATCTTTTAATATTCTCTTTATTGGATATCTGAATTTTCTTTCTTCTTATACCTGAGTACTAATCAATCTATTGTTTTAATATATCCTTTATCAAACTCTTCATACTATATCTCTTTAATTTATTTGAGTCTATGTATATCTTCATTTTAATATGTGCCCTGTATCACAAGTTGTATATTGAACTTCTAAAGAATAATTGTTTTATTATTTTCCTCTCTCACAAGGTTCTGCACACAAGTGATAATGTAGGAATATCTGTAAATCATTAACCAACTAGCCATCTACCTTTACATTAGCAGTTTTTGGTAAAGAGCCCCAAGCTTGTTTATATAATTTGGTTTCTTGGAGAAGACTGAAACTGTGATTACTTAAATGAAGTCTCTACTTCTAACTGCTCTCCACTGGTATGATTGTTCTAAAGCTGCACGTCTATGAATGTTGATAACTTTTCCATGTGACTTCGAAATTTTCTGGTATTCAGTCATTATTTTTTAGCTAATAGTAAAATTGCAAAATATTATTTTAATGTATATATCTTAAATAAATTCTCTCTTTTTTTCATTTAACCCCTTTGTCATCAAACAAGCTTTTAAGAGTGTCTTATCTAATCCAAAAAGAAATGACTGTATAAACAGTCCCAAATGACTTTGCAAGTGAGTGCTAAGTGGAGTAATGTTTAGATGAAGTAACTTATTCTCTGCACCATAAAATAGTTGTTTCCCTTAAATTCACTAATATATCACATAAAAAAGTGTTTTGTAAAGAAAACCCTATGACAAAATATCTTTGTGTCCAATGCTATTACCCATTTCAACATCACAACAGTGATATTTTTAGTAAAATGGTCTTTTATATCAAGAAACAATAAGGTCAGTGTCTATATGTACCAACAACATAGTTAGACACTTAAATCAATATGACTTACTATAAATACCATTTACTAATAGTATCAGTGTGTGATAGAAATGTTTTGGTTTCATCTGAAGATTCATCAGAAAATAACCTTAGTAGTTTTATTGATGTTTACATCCTCTGGTTAGTACAGTATATGTTTCAAATAACTAAAAAAAATACACTTATTTCAGAGTGTATCATAATCAGGATTTATTATATATCAAAAGTAACATTACTAAGAAGTAATCTAATTTAGTTTACTAAATTTTATATTCATAAAATAGATAAAATCGGAACAAATAACTATTGAGGCCATGATGGAATTTTTATCTTAAAGGCAATATGCCTATTCACTTTGTTGGCAAGGTCAGGTTTGGCCTAGTAGTATAACAGTCATGGAATAGAATGTATTACTTCTTGAAGATAAAATATGGCCTTTTTGTTTGGAACAGGAAGCCCAGCTCTGAGTGTTCCATTAAAATACTTCTTTTTATAATCACTCCTTATGGGAATAAAAAAAAAAAAACTGTATTAGACTATAATCCAATAAACAGTGGATTAGTGATGACACATCTTAAGAAGAAACTGACAGACATTTGATTTTTTATGTCTGAAAATCCTGTCAACATTGGCATTTTTGGACTACTCATGGTCTCTGGGCTGCAGTCAGAGCCATCTGTCTGAGTGGCAAACTGCCTATTCATAAATTAGTTGGACCATTTCATCAGGACAAAAATGCCAAGGAATAATAACTACAAAAGAGCAGATTATATATTTCACCAACTGCTACTGCATCTATAGGAAACTCACCTTCTTTACTATATTGTCACAGATAATAACGTCATCCAATCTACCTGAAGTAGGGCCCTAAAGAAAGGCATGATGGGAACATTTTAAATTATCTAAGATGTTGAAATAATTTACATACCATTCTTGAACTGAAAGGAATAGGCAAGATGATTTGTGATGCATACATTTAGATGAACAAGTCCAGGAGAAATTAAAAGTAAGGTTATACATATAAAAGAACATTGAAGTGATGATTTTAAATGTTATACAATGGTGATATCTTTTACATGGGACAACTCCAATAATTATAGTAAATATTTCAATAGTGAGAGAGAGAAAAAAAATGTGTGCATGTATGTGCATTTCTTCAGAAAAATAATGTGGGATTTCATATCAATAACTTATTGGAAGTATATCACTCCATGTAATTTTAGTTAAAAAGTTATATAAACTAATGTACCGAACATATAATTTATAATTTATTTTTAATTCTTCTAATGATTTCTTTGAATGAATTCACTCAAAAGATTGTTGGTCTTTCATGTGTCTTCATAGTAAACAGAAATTAGTTCATCTTTTATCACAAATAGTATGTATACTAACCTTCTATTAGAGCCATTTATTTTATTTCCCAGTAATACATTTACTTGGCACAAGTAAACAGAAAAATGTTCTATAAGTTAACTGACTACATTAAATCTTTTGTTTCTTCCATTATTTTATAATGGTCTCATAGTTTGGTTGTGAAAATATTCTAACCTTGGGACTTTCTCTGTTAAGTTTTACACACAGAGTATTTTTCAAAGCATAAAGAAAGTACTTAGCATAAATAATGCAGACTTGTAAAGTGGATTGTGAAACAAGTATATGCAGTTTTTGTATATTCCAAAAATTCCTTCATTGTCAATTAAAAATTAAGTTGTCTATATGATGAACAATAGACTTACATATGAAAGCTAATGGAAAGGAGCTCAGAGAGTAGACATAAATTCTAATACATTATGTGGAAACCTGGCATTAAGCCATAATGAAATTGCTCAACTCTTAATATTATGGGAGTTCCAGTGCCCTTTCTATATTAATCCAATAGCTCTACTATATCATCTTTGTATTTCATATGATAAGATGTACTGTAAAGAAAAAATATATTAGCATTGAAGAGTCAGCAAAACTTCATGAGGCTATATCTTTTAAAAAATTAAATCCTTATCATCCCTCAAATGACCCAGAAGTTTTTATTTAATGAAATAATTAGTTGAAACATGAAGTCAATAACTTAGGAGGGAAGTCTCTGATTCATTCTTTAGACCTCTCTCCATCTAATATCTTTATTCTTATTATACATGAAAATGTTCCATTCAAAATGATTATTTTAAGCTATAAGCAGACATAAAAAGTCAAATGTCTGTCATCCTCTGCTCTACACACATACTCTAAATATACATCTTATGTAGGTTTATATTGAAAGATGATTTTATTCTTTGGGTATTTATTGATAACTCAGTTTTTCTAACTATTTTTCATAAATTTATACTTAATTTTTAAATAACCTACCTACTTACCTGAATTAAAAATTTTTTTGAGTATTTATTGCCTTTTTAAAAAATTAATTAATTTTTTATGATGACATTAGTTAATGAAATCCAATAAGTTTCAGCTGTATACTTTAACAGTAAGGCATATATATATTTACACTGTGTGTTCATCTCCAATAATTAGATGTCTTTTGGTCACCACATATTTGACCACCTTTACCTCATCTACCTCCCCTTTCTACCCTCTGGTAACCACTAGTCTATAGTCCATGTCCATGAGTCTCTGTTTGTTTGTCCTGTTCATTTGTTGCTTTTAGGGTTATATCCCACATATAAGTGATATCATGTGATTTTCAACTTTTTCTGTCTGGCTTATTTCACTTAGCATGATTATCTCAAAGTATATCCAAGTTGTTGCAAATGACAGTATTTCATCTCTTCTTATGGCTGAGTAATATTCCATTGTATATATGTACCACTGCTTCTTTGGCCAATCATTTGTCGTAAGACACTTCGGTTACTTGCATGTCCTGACCACTGTGAATAATGCTGCTATGAACATCGGAGTGCAAATATCTTTTTGTATATGAGTTTTCAAGTCTTTGGGGTAAAAACCCAGTAGAGGGATTGCTGGATCATTTGGTAGATCAATTCTTAGTTTTTTGAGGAACCTCCATACTGTTTTCCATAGTGGTTGTACCAATTTGCAGTCCCACCAGCAGTGTATGAGAGTTCCTTTTTCTCCACATGCTCTCCAACCCTTGTTATTACTTGTTCTGTTGATAATAGTCATTCTAACACACGTGAGATGGTATTTCATTGTGGTTTTGATTTGCATTACCCTAATAGCTAGTGATGTTGAGCATCTTTTCAAATATTTGTTGACCATTTATATGTCCTCTAGGAAGAAGTGTCTGTTCAGGTTCTCTGCCCATTTCTTGAATAGATTGTTGTTTTTTTTGTTGTTATTGAGTTGTATGAGTTCTTTGTATATTTTGGATATTAGGTCTTTATCGGAGATGTTGCTTGCAAATATATTTTCCCATTTGGATGATTGTCTCTTTACCTTATTGATGGTTTCTTTTGCTGAGCAGAACTTTTTAGTTTGATGTAGTCCCATTCATTTATTTTTGCTTTTACTTCCCTTGCTTTTGAGGTCAAATTCATAAAATGCTCTTTAAGTCCAAGTTCCTTCATTTTAGTTCCTATGTTTTCTTCTATGCATTTTATTGTTTCAGGTCTTATATTCAGGTCCTTAATCCATTTTGAGTTAATTTTGGTGTGTGGTGACAGACAATAGTCTAATTTCATTCTTTTGCAGGTGGCTTTCCAGTTTTCCCAGCACCATTTATTAAAGATATTTCCTTTCTCCACTGTATATTTTTGGCTCCTTCGTCAAAAATTATTTGCTCATATAAACATGGGTTTACTTCTGGCCTCTCAATTCTGTTCCACTAGTCTGTGTGTCTGTTTTTCAGCCAATACCATGCTATTTTGAATACTGTCGTTTTGTAGTATATTTTAAAGTCTCGCAGAGTGATGCCCCCAGCCTCGTTCTTTGTTCTCAGGATGGCTTTGGCAATTCAGGGTCCTTTGTGCTTCCATACAAATCTGACAATTTTTTGTTCTATTTCTTTAAAAAATGCCAATGAGATTTTGTTGGGCATTGCATTAAATCTGTATAATGCTTTAGGTAATATGGTAATTTTAACTATGTTGATCTTCCAATCCAAGAACATGGAATATCTTTCCATTTCTTTGTATCTTCTTCAATTTCTTTTGATAGGACCGTATAGTTTTCATTATATAGGTCCTTCACATGTTTCATTAGATTTATTTTTACGTATTTTATTCTTTTTGTTGCAGTTGCAAAAGGAATTATTGTTTCCATTTCCTTTTCTGACACTTCTTTATTAGAATATAGGAACGGATTTTTGAATGTTGATTTTGTATCCAGAACCTTTACTGTATTTGCTTATTGTTTCTAGTAGTGTTCTTGTGGAGTCTTTAGGATTTTCTATATAGAGAATCATGTCATCTGCAAATAGTGACATTTTGACTTCTTTATTTCCTATTTGGATGCCTTTTATGTCTTTCTCTTGTCTGATTAAACTCGCTAGGACCTCTAATGTTATATTGAATAACAGTGGCAATAGTGGACAGCCTTGTCTTGTTCCTGATCTTAGAGGGAAGGCTTTTAGTTTTTCACCATTAAGTATAATGTTGGCTGTGGGTTTGTCATATATGACCTTAATTTTGTCAAGGTACTTTCCTTCTATACCGATTTTGTTAAGTGTTTTGATCATAACTGGTGCTGTATCTTGTTGAAGGCTTTTTCTGCATCTATTGATATAATCGCATGGTTCTTATTTTTTAATTTGTTTATGTGGTGCATCACATTAATCGATTTGTGTATGTTGAACCACCCCCGTGCCCCTGAGTTGAAGCCCACTTGATTGTGGTGTAAAATCTTTTTAATATGTTGCTGTATTTGGTTCGCTAGTAACTTATTTAGGATTTTTGCATCTGTGTTCATGAGAGATATTGATCTGTAGTTTTCTTTCTTTGTGTTATCTTTACCAGGTTTTAGTATTAGAGTAATATTGGCCTCATAAAATGAATTGAATAGTATTGCTTCCTCTTCAATTTTTTGGAAGAGTTTGAGGAGAATAGGTATTACATCTTCTTTGAATGTTTGGTAGAATTCACTAGTGAAGCCATCTGGTCCTGGACTTTTACTTTTTGGAAGGTTTTTGATGATTGTTTCAATTTCCATACTGCTGCTCAGTCTATTTAGATTTTCCAGATCTTCTTGATTCAGTCTAGGAAGGTTGTATTTTTCTAAGTACTGGTCCATTTCTTCCACGTTATTAAATTTGGTGTTATATACTTTTTCACAGTATTCTTGATGATCCTTTGTATTTCTGTGATGTCAGTCATAATTTCCCTTCTTTCATCCCTGAGTTTGTTTATTTGTGTCCTTTCTCTTTTTTCTTTAGTGAGTCTAACCAGGGGTTTGTCAATTTTTTAAAAATTCTCAAGGACCAGCTCTTTGTTGCATTTATTTTTTCCATTGCTTTTTTGTTTTTAATTTCATTATTTTCTGCTCTAATTTTGATGATTTCTTTCCTTCTGCTGACTTTAGGCTTCATTTGTTCTTCTGTTTCTAGTTTTTTAAGATGAAGCATTAGGCTGTTTATTTTGGCTTGTTCTTGTTTTGGAGATAAGCCTGTAATGATAGAACTTTCCTCTTATGACCCCTTTGCCATGTCCCAAAAGTTTTGATATGTTGTACTATCGTCATCATTTGTTTCTATGTATCTCTTGATCTCTCTTTTTATTACTTCTCTGACCCAGTTACTTTTCATAGCATGTTGTTTATTCTCCATGTATTTATGGTTCTTCCTGCTTTCTTTTTGCAGTTGATCTCTAGTTTCAAAGCATTATGATCAGAGAATATGGTTGGTATGATTTCAACACTTATATTTGTTGAGGCTCTCTCAGTGTCCCAGTATGTGGTTAATTCTTGAGAATATTCCATGTGTACTAGAGAAGAATGTATAAGCAGCTGTTTTGGATGGAAGGCTCTGTGAACGTCAATTATATCCAGTTGGTCTAATGAGTCATTTAAGGATGTTATTTCCTTATTGATTTTCTATTTGGATGATCTGTCCATATCCGACAGAGGGGTATTTAGATCCCCTACTAGGAATGTGATTTGATCTGTTTCTCTCTTTAGTTCTGTTAGTAATTGCTTTACATATTCAGGGCTCCCTGATTGGGAGCATAGATGTTAATCAATGTTATGTCTTCTTGGTGCATGATTTCCTTTATCATTATGAAGTGTTCGTCAGTATCTTGCTTTACCTTTTCTATTTTGAAATCTATTTAGTCTGATATTAGTACCACTACACCTGCTTTTCTCTGAAAGCCATTTGTTTGAAATATCATTTTCTGCCTTTTCACTCTGAGTCTATATTTGTCTTTAGAGCTGAGATGTGTCTCCTGGAGGCAGCATATGTTTGGAATTTGTTTTCTCATCTATTCTGCAACTCTGTGCCTTTTTATTGGTGAGTTCAGTCCATTTACATTTAGGGTGATTATTGAAATACGAGGTCTTCTTATAGACATTTTATCTTTTGCTTTCTGGTAGCTCGGCGTTTCCATTGCTTCTTTGTCCTTATGTTCCTGTTTTCTCTATTTTGGTTGGTTTCTGTGGGTTTTCCCTCTGGCTCTTCTTGTTTTATGTTATATACTTTAGTTCTCAATCCTTAGTTTGTGGTTACCATTACGAATATGTAAAGGATAATTATATATATACAGCCATTCATTTTCTTCTGCACGTGCTTTATCTCCATTCCCTTTTGCGAATTTGGATCTTTGAATCCTCCCCTTTTCAGTCATTGTTGTCTCAATTTGTCCCTATGGATGCTGAATGTTCATTACTCTCTTGCTATAGCAATTCTCTTCTTATTGTTTAAGCTTATAATGTCCTGTTCTTAGAAAAGGTTGCACTGCTTTGCTTCTATTTGCCTGATAGTCCCCTTACTCCTCATGGTTTTTTTTTTTTTTTTGTCATTTTGTTTTAGGTAAACTGACCCCTTTCAGTATTTCTTGTAGTGCAGGCCTCATAGTGGAGCTAAATTTTAAAATTCATAGGATGACATTATAAAAACTTAAAATCTCAACACCTCATAGGAGAGATAAAAGTTATGCATATGTATCACAAATACAATATGGAAATTACCAACAATAGTAATATATCAAAATATATGAGATTCAGAAGAGGGAAAATAGATATTCAGCTGAAGGGAAGAAAAAAAATCTTTAGGGGGAGAATTTTGCATTTGATTTTGTCCTTGGATAACTTTGGGCAGAAAAATAGGGCCTGCCTAAAATGGAGAATGAAAATAAACAACAGAAAAGTCCAGCTATGTCTTACCAATAACTTATCAAGAACAGAGTCACAAACAAAAGCACTCTACACCAGAGAGAAGGTCACAGCACAGACAAAGACAATCTGGGACAAAGGTGCATATGAAAGACTGAACATTGAGGGTGGAACAGAAACATTAATTTTAAAAAAGTCTATGCCTAGCTGCTCAAAGTAACTATAAAGGAGTTTATGGCAGTGATGCATTGAAAATAACTTTAGCAACAAAACAAAAGAAAATTTTACACAAACCCATCTCAACTCTGCACTAGATTGACAAAATCCCCACAATATTCATGAAGCAGATAAAAGTATTTTTTTTTTTTACAGGCATGTATGCTATTTTCCTCAGTTCTGCTGAGGAAAAAGAATTCAATGTCTTATACTCAATTAAAATTATAAGAAACACACACACATACACACACAAAGTCAACCCACTTCAAAGAGAGAAAGCAAACAATAATATCAGAGTGAGAAATCTATGCATATGTTAGAACTACAATACAGAGAATTTTAAATAACTCTTACTATATATAATGTGTGACATATACATTAAAGCTTCTAGTGGGAAAGATGGAAAATATGCATAATTTGATGAGGAATTTCAGAAAGTAATGGAAATAATAAAAGTTAAATAGAAATGTTAGAAACTGAAGTTATATTAACAAAGATAAAGAGTTATTTTGAAAAGCTCATAAGTGGTCTCATTATAGTTGAGGAAAGAATCTGGAAATTTGAAGATCTATCATTAGAAATTATCCATACTAAACTACATAGAGAAGGATTGTAGAAAAAGATAGAAGAGAGCATTCAAAATCTGTGGGTCAATTTAAAAAAAAAATGTATGTGATTGGAATCTCAGAAGAGAAGAGAAAAAACAGTGATGAAAAAATATTAAAGAAATAATGGCTGAGAATTTTCCAAAAATAGTGAAAGACATCAGACTTCATCTCCTAGAATCACAGATTACAGTGTGTCTGAAATAAGAGGAACAATGCATACTCTCTCTCTCTTTCTCTCTCCTTCTCTCTCTCTCTCTCTCTCTCTTTCACACACACACACACACACACACACACACACACACGCACACACACATTCACACACATACAAACTCTATTTAAACATTTCATATTTAAGCTGATGAAAAATGAAAGATATAAAGAAAGCATTGAAAGTACCCAGACAAAAAAGAAATATTACATACAGAGAAACATAAATAAGAAACATAGTGGGTTTACATTTTGAAATTGTGCAAAGCAGAAGACAATGGAATGATTTCTTTAAAATATTGAAAGAAAAAAAAATCCTTGGTCCAGAATTCTACAGTCAAAAATAAGTTGAAAATTAATGAAGAAAAGGCTCTCAGCCAAATGAAAATTGAGAAAATTTATTGCTAGCAGATCTGTGCTATAAGGAAGATAAATTAAAGAAAAAAAATATGATACTAGGTAGAAACTTGTACAGTAACAAGAATGAGGATCTCCAGACATACTAAAATATAAGAAATTTGCAAAAGTCCTTGCTGACATAGCCTAGTGAAATCAATACAATATTTTAAAGGGAAGTACAGGGAACAATAATGTGACACTGTTTCTATGCAAAGAAAAATAGATTTCTCATAACATTTCAACTGTCATTCATGGGAATATTTAGCATGTACATTAGAATGTATGTTAGTTAAAAGATGAATCTTCGAAGTTCTATTAAGAATAAGAATGAATGAGAATGAAAATGATGTTTTAAGAGATCCATAGGAGATAAAAAACACATTATAAGGAAACAAAATAGACAAGATATGAAGAAAAGAAAGCAAGAGAGATAACAGCTAGAAGAGTACTTTGATTAGATTGAGTGAAAATAAAGAGAAAATATGAAGTAATAAAAATAGCATTTAACCAGATCATGAAAAGTCTGAAAAACAGACTGACTAGTTTACTTTATCCAGAAAGCACTTCAAAGTCAGGGAAGCACTTGAGTTTTGTATTGTATAGGTACATGTATGCTCTATTCATTTTAACTAAATGTATTTGAAACTGAAGATATAAAATGAAAAAGATAATGCAAGCACCTTTAATATATATGATATAACAAAAATATGTGTAATTTTAATGAATATTGAAATAGCTCCTCATCTATCATGTAAAAGGGAAAAAAAGAGATAACGACAAAATAACATGGTAAAGATGTATTTGCAGTTAGTATACACTGAAGAAATACACTTATTCCCGTGAGGAATGGGAGTAGGGGCAGTCAGGGCGCTTGCTAGGAAAAATAAATGGGAAAAAATGAATTTGGTAATGAATTATTTGGCTTCAAGTCAAAATGTGCAAAATGCAGTAGGATGTGATTTTGATGCCCAAGGAAGCAATCTGGATAGAGGTTATAAATTTTGGAGGAGTGCCCTTTTAGAGGAATGTAAAAAACATACCATGATCCAAAAACTATTTGGAGTTTGAGAACTGCACTGGAATTATGGTCTCAGAGTTGAGTCAAGTTACAGAGAAACTGGGTAGATGTAATTGAAATGGTTTATGTGAGTAATAATAAAAAAAATTGCTCTGGAAAGATGGAAATGGGATAGAAAAAGTAATAGATGAGAGAAATACTTCAGTAATCAAATGTGCTTAACTTGACAAATTAATTAATTCTTTAAAAATTTATAATGTAATGAAATAGCTTTATAAAGTGTTTTTCTGACTATATATTTTAAATATCAATTAACCCAATATTAACACATATTAATATTAAATATACTTTTCAAAATAAACAAATTCTATATGATTTTAAATTTATAATGATTGATTATGTTGTAAAATTTCATGGTACTAAGTATTTTCCACTCTGTATTATACATTTATAGCTTTCCTTATAAAATAGTTATAGCATCGGTTCTATTAACTGCAAATCAAAAAGCTTTATGTAGATAAGCCCTCTTCTGCTAAGTAAGTTTAAATAGTTCTCAAACTGTAATGTATATACACATCATGTAAAATCTTTTTAAAATACAGATCATGACATTATATTTGGGTAGAAGCTGAGATAATACAATTCAAACATGCACAGAGGCAGCATTCTTGCTGCTGTCTGCAAATTATAATTTCAGTAGCTAACCAATGTCAAAATAAAAAGTAAGCAAATTCAAATTTTTAAAGCAATGTGATTAATGAGATACTATCAAGTGTGATGCAAGCAGAGGCTTGACAAGAAGTGCTTGTTCACTATATTTTGGCTTTTCTTTCTGCTCTCAGAAACCAGAAATCACCAAGTAAACACTCAGAGCTAGCCTGACTGATGAAGAAATACCCGATGGAAGAACACTGAGGTGCCTCATAAAAGAGACATCCAACTGAATACACATATATATATACACATACGTATATACATAGTTGATACAATATAATGTGTGTGTGTGTGTGTATATATATATATATAGTATCAATTATGGTCATTATGTCAATGCCAATGTCTCTATCTGTTGTTTTATATCCTGATTTCCCAAAGCAAGGCCAGTAACATGCCAAAGTGGTATTTTTCCAGGAATCCTAAATGAGTTTCTCTTTAATATCACATCATTGTCTCCTTTCCTTATTTTCTAATTTTATACTGTGTCATACTTACAAGAATTTTCGAGGGAAACACAATTTGGCTCCTAACAAGCATTCTTTGTATTTTCAAGGAGAATTGAATTACTGTCTGATGTCACTTGCTTTTAGCCTCAAGAACATCCTTTGCTGCTTCTTGCAAGTTGAGACTGCTCACACTAAATTCTTAGATTTTGTTGATCTGGGAGTGTGTTTATTTTATTTTATTCATGAAAGATAATTTCACATTTTGGTTCATTTAACTATGTCACACATTTCTCAGAAGCTCTTTTTTTTAAAAAAAAAATTCTCTTTTTCTCTGCTTTTCAGGCTGAATAACCACTATTGACCTATCTTTGTTTTAATTGATTATTTCTTCTGACATCTCAGATCTATCGTTTTTTTGGTTAATATACTCTTGAATTCTAGAATACCAATTTGGTTTTTTTCATAATTTCTATCTCTTTATTGATATTCTCTGTTTAATGAGTCCGTACCAACATATCTTCCTTGAATGCTTTAAGCATGGTGTTGTTTTATTGTTGTTATTGTTCTTTGAACACTGTTTTAATAGCTTCCTTAAAGTCTTTGTCTACTAAGTCTGACATCTGGGTGTCCATAAAGGCAATTTCTATTGAGTGGCTTTTTCCTGAACGTGGGCCACACTTTAGTTTCTTTCTATATCTCATAATTTTTTTGTTGAGAAAATATATTGTAACAACTGTGAAAACTGATCCAACCCTCTTTTTCTGGGGCTTGATGATGTTTGCTTGCTTATTTATTTAATAACTTGGATGTACTATTTTTGTGAAATTCATCTTCTCAATTGTGTACACTCTCTAATATTGCTCCTGAGAGGTACAATTTTGGGCATGCACACAGCTCCCTGACCACCAGGGATGATAGTAGTTCTAGTCTGGTTCTCTTTGACCATGTCTTTCCCTGATCTCCCTATTAAACTTCCCATTGGTCTTCCTTTATTTCATCACATTCAGCCATTATACTCCACTAATAGCTAGCCGACGCTCTATATATTTTTGACAACATCTTTGAGCATAAATTGCTCCACAGTCTGATCCAATAAATTTGAGACCCTTTGCAGGAGCAAGATGTTGCTATTCTGTGAGCTGATTCCAACTTTCTCTTCCCTTACTTCTGTGTTAAACTTCTACCTCGCCTGTCATTTTTTTTGTAGTATTTGTATCATAGAGCTACCAACCCCCTCTTACTTGCCTTTAGTCTTCCCCATTTTCAGTTCTAAATAAAATCAGTATCCTTACGTAGCCTGGCAGAACCTCAGAACCACTGCTGCAGAGCTGAGGTTGAAGACAGCAGTCTGTTTCTGCTGAGTGGCATTCTTGCTCTCTAAGTAGGTCACTGTCCAGGGATGGTAGTTACTAGTCTTCTTGGCTTGTTTCTCTCAATATGAAACCTTCACCTCATGAACAATCTACAGAAGAGAAATGCAGGCCCAGTATTCTGAGCCTGCTATTTAGTATGTAGCATTTGCTCGGAATTGTTTTGTTGGGGAAATTTATTCAAACATATAAATACTTGTATATCTGTATATCTCTATCTACCCATTTGTTTGCATATCTTGTGAATTGCTTTGTCAAATAAGTAATCATTCAAATTTTGTGAGCTAGTGACAAATTGCCTT
>NW_011888783.1:7509895-7530856 GCF_000151845.1 Pteropus vampyrus | reverse complement strand
AACCACTGCTGCAGAGCTGAGGTTGAAGACAGCAGTCTGTTTCTGCTGAGTGGCATTCTTGCTCTCTAAGTAGGTCACTGTCCAGGGATGGTAGTTACTAGTCTTCTTGGCTTGTTTCTCTCAATATGAAACCTTCACCTCATGAACAATCTACAGAAGAGAAATGCAGGCCCAGTATTCTGAGCCTGCTATTTAGTATGTAGCATTTGCTCGGAATTGTTTTGTTGGGGAAATTTATTCAAACATATAAATACTTGTATATCTGTATATCTCTATCTACCCATTTGTTTGCATATCTTGTGAATTGCTTTGTCAAATAAGTAATCATTCAAATTTTGTGAGCTAGTGACAAATTGCCTTAAAAAAAAGTGTGCAGCTTGTTCTTAGGCATGTAAAAAGAAAAGAATGATATATATAAGGAAATCGGTTATTTTGACCTAAGCATGTGATATATATTAGCTTTTTCATGATTCAGAGGGTTTATGATGCACTTATTTTGGCTATCAGGTCTAAAACCACAAAGTCAACTATGATCTTTCCTTCCAGTATACATTAGAAAATACAAATCATCTATTATTTTCTGAATATTAAAAAATATATTATTAAACATAAAGGTTTTTATTTCAAACCCACTAAACATATGCATTGACTGGTTGTCTTCAGTAATGTTTTATAAAGATATAGTCATCCAGAATGAGTCAATATTAAATATAAAATAACTATGAAGAATACAACAAATTTATGAAGAATTAGATAAATTATTATGAAATGAACAGGAATATCTCTACTATAGACTTCTGTACATTTTAAAGTTCATAATTCAGGTAATAATCCCAATTCACTGATTTTACTGAGAATCTTTAGCCACTGCTAACAGATGAATTATTTTTATGACAGAATAAAGTTTTTGAAATAAATTGTAGACGAAGACACAAAAAGTTATTGAGTAGGATAAAACTGATATCTGTACCACTGCGATGTTCTATTCTCCTACAAACTCATGTAAAAATCTGAAAGTGAAACTATGATTGAGGATTATTTGTTTATGAATATTTTAACATGGAGAAAAATTCCATAGCTTTCAAAGCATATTTTTAGAATCCTAAGAATCAGTCAAAGGGAAGTAGAGAACATATCTCACAGTAGGTCTACTTTAATAAAATTGAGTAAGATATAGGTAAAAATGTTGAAAAAAGAAGTTTATTTTGAAATTACTAATTTGCAGGAGTATATAAACAAATGAATTAAACATACAATTTATGGAAGTTTTATAAAGAGTCTTTATTCAGGTTATTCCATTGCCTGTTGGTGATTGTGTTAGCAATTTTATTCTAGCAAGATACTTTGACTTAACGGTTTAAAAATGATTTATTTCCTTACAGTTCTGGCCTTATATAGAGGGAAGTTACTTGTCTCCCCAAATAGAAATCATTTTGTATGAAGGAAAATATGCCCCTTCTGCTACCTTAATCCCTTCCTCACCATATGCCAGAGAACTTTGATGCAGCATAATGTTGAAAAGACCCATGAAAAGATTCGCAAGAATCATTGATAATGTCATAAATTACCAACATAGACACACATGCATGATTAAATTAAATAATTTAGATAATATTGTTAACTAATATTTTATTCTTTTTAGTCTTTACAAATAATTTTTCTACCCCTTGATTTTTATTAAAACATCTGTTTCTTGAAATTCTTCTCTTATCTTGATCTAAAGTCCCTTTAGTCTATACAGCCTTTCTATGAAACTGAATCTCACTTCATTTTATATCTCTAATCCAATATACATTCCTGCAGCTAAATTGTCTTTTCTAATCCTACACTTAACATTTCTATTTAGATATTTTGTTGTCATGAGAAGCCCATGTTTTAGTTTATAATATGTAGGTAGCTTCATAAGCGAGAAAAGAGTAAGTTTACTGCAGACTAGAATTAGTCAGAAAGAAGAGGGCACGCAAGTGGTTTCAAAACACTATGATTACCTCTCTTTTGTACCATTAAACCAATTAAGCTTCTATTAGATTTATATATTTTTAAAAAATATATTTTTGTCCTTTTTCAGAAAGTACAACTCTAGAAAATAAACGTCCTCCACTGATAGTCTGCACTATGTTTTGCATAAAATAAGGAACCGATAAATTTAATGTTCACTTATTCGGCATCTATTCTGTTTCCACCCAGCTCTGCTTTATTTGCTAAGTTTAGAAGATATTTTCATTTTGGCTTCAATTAGATCCCAGCCTAATAAGGAAATAGATGTTTATTGATAAACACAATAGAGGGTTGTTCATGCTAGTGTACTATAGTAGCAGGTATGCTTCACATTCCATACTCTCTAGAGAAACTCTAGGCTATTCCTCTCATTCCTTCTAAAACTGGAGCTCTTGTGTGGGTCAAGGATGTGGGATATTTAGTGGGGAAAACCCAGTTGGTTTTAACACTTTTTTTTTTGCTGGTTTTCATCTTAGAATTTATTATTCCTCTTGTATCTGATACAGTTAGAATTGAGATCTTTTTTCATTTGAGAAGAATACTTATTAATACCTAACCTTGGTCAATATATCATATACATAACTAGTTTGCGGACTCCCTCACTAGATTAAAAAGTCAGGATTTGTACCACATCTCTGTGGATATGACTTAGATTTAAGTTGGTGAAGAATTAAAACATAACTCAATAGCCAGGGGAAGGGGCTCAATGTGATGGGGATTTCCCAGAGACCCCTAGACAGTCACAAAGTTCCAAGATTAACGTTTTTTGTTTTCTTCATGTTATTTGTTAGAAAATTGACTAAGGGTTTGGATTATATTCTTAATAACAAAATGAATGGAAACAAATTAATTACTATATACATCAACCGGCCACAAGTGGAAGGCTTCTAATGTGGGGAATTTTGTCTCCAAAGGGTGAGAAATTCAGAGCAGTACAATTTTTTCAGTATTATTTCAATTGATTGTCTAACATTTCAGTCAAAAGTTTCCTTTTTATCGTGTTATTAAAAATAATTTAATAATAAAATGGAATCACAAGATCAAACACACTTAGTGAAAGAAGATAGTTACTGGTAATTTCTTTCTTCACTTAAATTAGATATTGACTATTAGATTAAACACACACACACATACACTCTAATGAAAGCCTAAATGTTTAAATTAATGTCTAGTAAGAAAATAAATGCAATAAGTCTCTTAAGAAGCCTTTTAAATCATTAGCAAACAACATAAACAACTACTATCCCCTGAAAAAAATCTAAACATTAACCTCTCTCCATTTTGCCTCAAACGGCAAAGAGAAAAGAGAAGAGAAGGTTGAGAGATAATCAAACAAACTCTTCAAGTTTATCAAAGTTCTATATATGTCATGGAGGTGTATCAGAGGCTTCAGAAATCCATTTTGGTATCAATCGCCATCAAAACAATTCAACCCAAACCCTCAATTCAGGAAGAATACGAATTAGGTGAGTAGAAAGAAGTTAGATAGCCTGGGATCCTTGTTTTTGAGATATGCTTAGTGATAAGATTTCTACGACATCTGCTTCAATTTAATGATTCTAAAATCCTGAGAATATATATTATTTAAATGCTGACCTTTTTTTGACATCTCAATATTCTGAATATCGATGAAATAATCATCTAATTTTGAAGATACTTTGTAACTCAAAAAAATGTGGCTTACAAAACAGGCTAGAGTTTAGACCCAGGAACAAAATTAAAATATTTTAAAATAAAAGTATAATTAAGATTTAAAAAGTTAAGTTGTAGCCTTTGGTTCGAAGTTGGATCATGAGTATTAGGGTAACTAAGATATAAATATTTCTACTATTGCTACTATTTCTAATGCTACTACTACTACTACTGGTGCTAATGACAATATCAACATTCTTTCTTCAAATTAAAACAAAGAGGAAAAACCAATATAAAAAATGACAAAAGTAAATGTATTCTGTATAAATTGGGGGATGAGGGTACTATAGCCGTGCCATCTTAGATCCTACCCTTTACCATGCCCCAGGAAAACCATTAGGTATAGATTAAGTACAATTTGAAACCTCTGTGTAATAATACTTTATGCCAAAAGTTGTGTTATAAAACAAAAATAACAATATTTTAAGATATAAACTAATGCTTGTGTTTGACTCTATCATCAGAGAGAAAAATAATGTAAAAATATATATAGTTACCTATTGAGATAAAGTAGGTATTAGATAATTGGACATAAAAATTAAGATAAAAATATTGCTAAAACAAAGAATTAGGTTTGGTAATTAACTATATAGTCATGACAAAGATAAGTCATTAATTAAGGAAGATGGTCTGTATCTGCATATGCTAATGTAAGACTAAGGGCTTTTGAGTGAGATTCATCCAGATCGTTTAGAGATTTTTTACATATATGAACTTTAGACTCCCAACTCTGATATTAATTAGCTATGTGATGGTGGGCAACTTACTGAAACCTGGGTAGCTCCAGATTCTACATTTGTAACAACAACAATAGTTTTCTGTTCCAACCATTAATTTGTTTGTTCAACAATGTTTATTAACCAGATGCTATGTGACAGGCATATTATTATTGATTTTCTCCTAAAAAAGGCAGATGTATGTCAAGAGGGTCTTTAACATGACACTTAAAAATTTAGTGGAAAAATGCAATGAATACATGAAAAGAGAACTAGAGGCTGCCATGATAATATAAAACAGGGTCATTGTAAGGATTAATTTAAGAGATAATATAAATAAAGATTACAATATAATTTCAGGCCCATTCAGAACTTTTAATGATTATTGTTTTTGTGTGTGCTTTGTAGAGAAATAGGACAGCGTTGAGTTTTATAATTTTTGAGTAATTTCTAGTTAAATAAAAACCACAGGAAATAGATTCAACTGATCTACAAGAAGAAAGTTTTCAAAGGCTAAAAAATTTTTTTTGATTATTCATATTTGATTTGAGGATATGATTTAAAGAATCCTACTCTACAAAATTAAAAATATAAATCTGAAGAGATAGAAAATTATAATTTTTCAGGAGGGATATAAATCAGTCATTATACATAGATGGTAGAAAACTTAAAAATAGCCATAAAATTATCAGTTTGATCAAAGGTGTATAACAGAAAAAAGATAAGGATAGAATATTGTCAGAAATGCTAAGTGTTTTTGAAGTGGTTGAATATTTACATTTAAGAATGATTTTGTTGTTATTGCAAAGAATGATTTAAAAAGGCAGAAATTTGATAAGGTTCATTTGGTTATATAATGAAGAGTGAAGCTGTTCTCTAGAGCTCATTTAAATGATCAAAATAAGGCAATTTTTAATGGAAGTTTTATCTTAATGCAAGGGGTTGTCAGAATCTGATAAAAAATAAGATAATCATTGTTAGGTAGACTTTTTAAATGAATATTTCTTTTATCTTATTTTCTTTTCTTACTGTAAGTATGACAATTATTTTCTGTTTTATTAAATAATTTTGGCTGGTTATAAAATTGTTCAAGTTATTTTTTTTTTTTTTACAAATGCATCTACTGAGGAAATAAAAGAATGTATGAGAATAGAAAATATTCAAATAACTTTTACTGAATTGTACATCTTTTGGTTATACCTATCATTTCTTTGGCCCACACATAGTTATCTTTACCAAGTATATTGAGAAAATAGAAACTATTTTTAGATATCTGTAATTAGATAATAGAAATGGTATGTTATTTAAACTAATATAGACAGTATTTAAATTTATATTCAAAATGAAATAGAATTCTCAAGTCACGTACATTCATGCTTTGATTACTTCACATTTCCAGCTCACCATACCCCTAAGATAACCAAGAACCAAAGATCAGGTACAAAAATAAAAGAGTAACTAAAAACTAACTATATTTCACTATAGAAAAACAATAAAATGGAAAGTTAGGATGTCTTGAATTCTACAAAGCTAAAATGTTTTTAAATCATTTGAACCAAATATTTATTCCTTGATTGCTTCTTTCTGCACATGAAAAAATGACTTACATAGGGTCTAGATTCCCTACAGGCAAAAAGGCACCAACCATAGAGTGAAGAGTCAACATGCAAAGTGTCTCAGATTGTTTGGCACATCACTCAACTCTTCATTTTGTCCTCATAAAATTTCTTTTTAAACAATTGATCTATTCCTTTTTTGGAGTAGGGGGATCTTCTTATTAATATGTACCAGAGCACCACATGGTTGCCCATCTGTGTAGGTCAGTTTTGAATCACTGATCAGGGCTTAAATTGAGTTGAAATTTAGCCAAATAGCCGGCAACAATGACCTTCAAACCTGTCATGGCAGACTGATAGGTAGCTCTAGGGAATTTAATTTGCTTTAGAGATTATAGCTCACATTTATGTCTGATTCTTAAAATAAATTTATTTCTCCTGTTGATCTTTACTTTTCTATTTAAGTTTTGGACTGATACCTTTCAGGTTTCCAATAGTTGACTCATCCAATAACATCCTCTGAAAATAATAACTTCAGGAAATGAATAAATCAATAAAAACTATATATTTAAGCAATTTTGGTAAAAGAAATAGTCTCTTTTTTTTCTTTTTCAGGTAAAGAAAATTAATCTACGTCTTTCTCTTCTAACAGCAGCTGAAATACTCCAATTAATAGTTAGGTACTTTTTATTATCTAGAATAGACAAAAGCAAATAAAGTCAATTTATTTAGGAACTAGGACAGATGACCTTTTAAAAATGAATTGAACTTGGTAAAATATACATAGTTTGAAAGTAATCTAAAAGCTAACATTCATACCCTTTATTTGCTTTCTAATCTTTCATACTGAAAAATAGACCTGTGAAATTTCCTAAGGCATAACAAAGCTAATTGTCTTTTTATGTTTCTGTAAAAACTATATTTATTTTTTATAAAATTGATGGGAAGATTTTTATATTGCTAGATTTTCTATGTGTTCAACCAAGATAAATTTTATGCTGTTAAGTATCATATTATCTGAGTAAAACAGGAGATAATTCTAACACTTTCTTGTATTAGAGAGGTCGTCAGAATCATCAAAAATCTGATGTATTCATCTGACTTTTCTTTTCTTGATTTAAGAAATCTAGAACATCCTACTAACTCTTTGCAAGAATTTCAGGAACAATAGCAATAAACTCAATAGATTCTCTTCCATGATAAGACTTTGCTTCAAATCGTAGGTGTTGTTTTGGGTGACCTCACCATGTGTTCTCATTCCATAGCCCAGATGAAGGAGCAGCACCCATTTCCAGGACACACTATTATCATGGAATAGACAACACAAGCAGCAAGAAGAAGAGCCAATCATGCACCTTTGAAACTTGTTCTTGGTTATAACATATATAATGTCCATTCATCTTCCATTAGACAAATGGTCCAGCTCCAAAATCAGTAGATTGGGGAAGTATATTTCTCCTACAAGGAGCATAAGAAGGGTGAGGAAGCAAGCAGTTGAATCAAATATAATCTCCCACAGATTTCTATCTTGATTACATACATTTGTTTCTCCTTCATAAAACTTAATATAGTACTCATTCATGGTATAATTCTTACTAAACTGTGAACAGAAGGGAATTTTTTCATCTTGATAAAGCATATTTACAAAGAACCTACAACTAATGTCCTACTTAATAGAGAAACTTGATGCTTCCCTACTAAGATCAAATACAAGGCAAAGATGTCCCCTTTCACCATTCCATTTTAATATCGTACTGAAAGTTTTTGCTAATATAATAAAACAAGAAAAGGAAATAAAAGCTATACAGATTTGAAAGAAAGAAATGAAAATGTTTTTGTTCACAGATGGCATGATTATCTATATAGAAAATCTAAAAAAAAAAAAAGAAATTGACAAAAACTCTCCTGAAAATAATAAGGTTGTAAGATACAAGGTTAATATACAAAGTCAACTGCTTTCTTGTACACCAACAATAAACAAGTGAAATTTGAAAAAAATACAATACTATTTACATTAGCACCCAAAGAAAGGAAATGCTTAGGTATAAATCTAATAAAATTTGCGTGAGATCTGTATGAGGAAAACCACAGTTTCTACCCTTGACCCCACTGTCTATTCTCAATTTATTAGTCAAAATAGTTCTGCCAAAGTTAGTTAGATCATGAAAGTTCTCTGACCAAAACTCTTTAATTATTGCTGCCCATTTAATGTATATTCACACTTTAATGTAATATACATATAATTTATAAGTGTGTGTTATTTAAAGATAGAATTTTTCTATTAATTTTTAAAATAAACCATTATCAAATAAAGTTAATATATAAAAACTTTACATGTTATTAGATGTTCATTGTGTTTGGGTCACCTTTCATTTCACAAATATCTAGTTTCAGATGGTAAATTATGGTGTTATCCTACTCTTAACCTGTGAAGATCAAGAAAAATTATTCCTATTTTTAATTCTCACCTCATCTCTTTCTTAATCCACTTTCTCTCACTCACTCCACTCCAGCCCTGTCCTTTTTCATCCTCCATACAGGCATATGTATGCTTCAGTGCTTAAGCACTGCCTGTTTTTCCCAACGAGAGAAAGATCTTTTACTAGGTATTTATATGGTTTATCCCATTGTTCTTCAATTATTTGCACAAATGCCAACTTTTCAATGAAGTCTGTCCTAGATACCACATTTAATTTGCAAACAAATGCTCCCATGCCCTCACCCTCATACACTTTATGTTTTCTTTATTTTTTTTCATAACACTTAGTACATTCTTAAATATATAGTTTACTTATTTATTTTCCTTATCATTTATTTTTCCTCCACTAAAATTAAGTTGAACAAAGGCAAAGACTTTTATTCATGATGTTTGGCATTGGCTCCTTCTAATAACACAGTAAATACTTGTTAAATGATTGACTTGTTTGGCAACTTGTTTTGTTTTGTTTTTAACATAGCAAAATGCATAAAGATTTTTTAATGTTCATAAATAAAGATTTATGAATATTTATTTACATAATAAATTTATTTACATGTTTAATGTGTATTATTGTATGAAATGAACTTAAAATAATTATATCATATTACATTGATGAAAACTTTGTTGTTTTTATTTTAATTTTATAATCTAAAATTTTATAACTAAAATCTTTGTTCATAAAACTTTGTTTATATCTGCATCTATATAGTAGATATGTAGAAGTGTAACTTGAGTTAAGTATATTTTGTCTTTTGAGATCTTGCAAATTTTATACTTATTTATACTTTAACATTGAAAAGAGGGTACATATATGTATATACACACACAAATACATATATATACACACACATATGTGCATGTATAATTCTTATATAAATACATATATATTTCTTATTTAGCATTTCTCTGACTACAAGTAGAGTAAGAACCTTTGTACATACAATTTGAACATTTTTGTGTTTCTTCTGCGAATCATTTATATTCTTTGCTTGCTTCAGAGCCACCGTAAGATACCAGGTACTTTGATGAAAAAAAAGAAATGAAAGTCTTCCTTCAGGTGGATACAATCCCCTGCTAGAAGGTTTAAGTGAGCGCAGTGTAGACTGGAATTCAGTCTCTTTTTGCCACTCAGTCTGCACCCTTATACAAGGCACAACCTAAACGAACTTATGTGATAGCCCTTAATCTCAATATTTGGTATAATTTCTTTATATATTAATGAATGTTAACTCATGATATGATAGATATGTATATACGTAAAATATTTTGACAATCTAACTATGGGAGGTCCACATACTATATATATATACACACACACACACACACACACACACACACACACACACACACACATACACATACATATGTGACTTACTGTTAAAATGTCACCATAAAAATTAATTAATTAAAAGATATATATTTTCCTCTCTTATTTCTTCATTATACAGTATATGTAGATACACATAGATAAACATATATACTTTACAAGTATTTATTCTTCAGAATACCATTAAAATCTACCTTTTACCCACTGATTTAAAATAACTTCATTCTCTATTGTTACTGTATGTATAAGGGTTGTTTTGGTGATACTATATTATTATTCTTTCTATTTTACCATTAATATTATTCCGGTTACTTATAATACTTCCATTATCAAATTTAGACAGAGTTGAAATCTTTAAGATATTGAGTTTTTCCACTCATTAACATGGCTTTTCTTTGCATATTTTTAGAGCTTATTTTTATTCCTGAATTGTCATCACTTTCTTCATAGAGATGCTGCACATATTCTGATGACTTTATACGTAGATGTGATTTTTTTTTATTATCTATAAAGCAAGTATTTATCTGCTAGATATTCTATCTCATTATTTCTGATTAGTGGGAAAACTATTGATTTTGTATATTGATTGTACAGCATGCTACCTTGCCAGGCTCCCATATTAATTCTGATAGTGTTTTAGCTGATTTTCTCCATCTCACATGTTCTTTCAGTCTGAACATCCTGTTTGTTAAGATGACATGTCATATCCTGACTCGACACTTTGGTTTCTACCTTTGAAGAAGCAAATGAATAGAGTTGCCAAGTAACGATTACTTTATGATCTAAGAGGAGTCATTTGTTACTAGACATCAATAGGCATCTTCATCATCATGTTGAACACCCAGACCAAGAGAATGACTTGCCTTGAGACAAAACCTGGGAGTTTATGAAAAATGGCACTTTGGTATTATTACTTATTATTATTATTATTGTTATTATTATTATTGCATTATTACTTATGCCTTTGTCTATTGCAACAGTAAAGTAAATCCTTTTAAAAAGCAAGTTTCTAGAGTGTGGTATTTAGAATGCTCAATTTGATCAACTAGCATGGGCTAGAGATAACAGAAAGCATTGTGAAAATAAAAGTTTATCTTTCACTGGTTCCTGCTAACTCTTTTGTCAGTTGAAATTTATGTACTTGGAAAATAATCACAGCATTTCTTACACTCTAATTTAAAATACTATAAATCTATTCACTTGAATAAACATACTTTAAAACAAATGTATCCAATTGAATATACAGTAATTGCAAATAAAACCTGAAAATACCTTATATATCTTTAATTTTTCCTCTCTTTTTTTATTTTTTTTTTACTTCTATTTACTGACAATTCTGTGTCAAATTTTCACTTTATTGTCCCAGATGTCCTAACTTTCAACTGGGTAAGATTGTTATCTCTGAAATTTATAAATGTAATGTCCTCTATTTGGTATGTTTTTCTTGTTCACATTCCCAGATCTGCCTTTTACCAAAATAATGTTCTAAGTATTGAAGCAAATAAGAAAATTTATTTTATATTCACCCAAGCGGAAATATCTCTTTTCTCTGAAACTGCCTACTCCTTTTTCTTCATTCTTTATTTTTTCTATCCAATACCACCACATTAAAAAAATCCTTTTTCTTTAGAGTTTTCCTTTCTTTTCTTTTTTTTTTTTTTGATTCTCCGTTTCAGTATTAGATCCTACAGGGCATATGTACCATGGGCTACCTGTGTTTGTAGTGTGAAAGTATATATCACATATTTTACAAAAAAAAGAAAACTATCTTAACAGACTGGTGATATTACATGTTTAGTAAAGTCATTTGGAACACTTAGAGTTTACTTTCAATAAAAAGAGAAAAAAAGAACCTAGTCATTCTCATAATTAGCTATTTTTCAAAATCAATTAAATGTACTACAATGTATCCTGGAATAAAGTGGACATAATATAATCAAGAAGTAACAACACATTTCATGCTCATCTAAAAAAACATGTAATCATATAAGTAGTGATATATGGGAGCACAAAAAAACATTCCTAAAGTTCTTTTTTTTTTTTTATTAGTATCATAGCATTGCCTTTTTGTGTATGCTCTCCTTTCAATTCCTTTCAATGACTCTTTTTTTTAGCACCACCTTTTATACTACGTACTGTTTCCTGCTATGCATTACTATAACGATTAAAATATTTGCACATTTTATTTGTTTACTCCATTACCTTGAAGAAGAAGAAGAAGAAGAAGAAGAAGAAGAAGAAGAAGAAGAAGAAGAAGAAGAAGAAGAAGAAGAAGAAGAAGAAGAAGAAGAAGAAAATAGAAAAGAAAAAAAAAAGATCTATAGGCAAAGACCTTCATGTTTCCATAGCTCTTAACAAAATGACAGGTACATATTAACAACAACTAAAATTTGGTGGACCGAAGGAAAAAGAAATTCATTTTTCTTCTTAAGTATGTATATCCTGATAAGTTATTAAGCATAATGCCATAGATTAGACTCTCTTTGTTTGTACTGTTCATTATTACTATGCTTAGTTCTAAAACATGAAAGCTATGTTCAGAATTATTATTTTTCAGTCTTGACCAAGTACAAACAGTTTCTGAGTTCAAAATAAATGAATATGTCAAGCTCTTACACTCTTGCATAGAGCTTATTTCGGAAAAAAATCTTTACAATGGCAGCTCAATTACTAAAAATCGCCAGTTCTTTAAATGAACAATATTGCGAGCACCTAAAAGAGAGGGGGGAAAAATAGTATAAGAAATAGACCTAACAATACATCCTTTTAAAAAATATCTTATGTCGCTAAAAACTTTTAGCTTTTCATTTCAATTCATATTCTTGGAGAATAATACCACACAAATAGAAAAGACAATCAACAATAATAAAAAATTGTTCAAGTATTGCATTATCTCTGTGTGTGTGTGGGGGGGGGTAGAATAGCAATAATCCTGGATTTTGCTCTGAAGGATGGACATCAGAAGAAAGAGCATCATGAGATTGAAAGCTAAAGACCTAGTAAAAAAAATTCCTAGTAGTTATTTTTCTTAGGCATGTGTACATTTATAAGATTAAAAAAATTGTTATTTTAATCTGAGCAGGTTGGTATAACAATTAAGACTTGCTATTTAAAATCTAAATGGGTTGGTATAACAAATATGGCAAAAAAACATATGTATAATATAAAGCAATCTCAGTCCTCATATCACAAGTTGAAAAGCTATAACAGATTACCATCTTTCAAAAGTTTAAACACACTAAGAACAGAAAAATATTGACATCCGCTTTACAAATATACTTTTTTCTGATAGATGTACTCTCTGATTTTTTCAGAGTAGATGACCAAACATACAGTGATTATTTATTCTCTTATTGCATAATGAAATAACTGCTTTGTCTATTCGAAGTATGTAATCTCTGACATCTATACACATTTTACTTTAATATTAATATTAATAGTAGTAGCCATGAATACACACACACACACACACACACACACACACACACACACACACACACACCTTTATTTTTCTGCCACAAAATAATCTGAAATCTCTACGAACATAGTTCTCCTCTAAACCTTTCACATTGCTGGTAGATAGAAAGTTATTGTTTGAATATGTGGAGCTTGTATTAGGTCAAATTTGTTGACCTCTTTTATTAGTTAGAAGTGTTTGTTGATTGATAATTCTATTGGCTTTCTGTGTAAATAAACATACTATTTACAAATGAGTTTTAGCTTTTATTTTTACCTGATATTTATACTTTATTTCTTTTATTATTTTGTTGCATAATCTAGAATGCCCAATAAAACCTTGAATGCATTCACTTAGTGTATATTCTTAATTTTGACTTTAATAGGTATGTTTATACATTGTTAATTATGGATTTCTTTTTCCTCCACTTAGAACAGAAATTTATGAAGATTACTTATTTTGAAAAAAATAGTATATGTTCATTGCCTATATTAGTTATTTCCATATTTTAAATACTCAAACATGTATTAAGTGACTAAATAAATCAAGAAGACATGAACTAAGGAATCCTAAAGACAAATTTATTTAAGAGGCATGTTCTCTGTGTGGAATTAGTTTATACAATCTCTCAATCTTGAAAATTTTTATTAATTAGAATTTTATCTATCCTGTCATGATTTACCCAGTTTCTTTATCTTTAAGGAATTAGAAAAACTGATACTACATCCAAGTGATATAGCATTGACTTGAAATTCATCTTGCAATGGTGCTATTTTTTCTTCTTCTTCTAAAAAAAAAATGACTCAGAAAGTGAAGAGTTGCATCACTATAATGTCACAAATGTAGTTGACATTGATTTCCCAAACCTTTTTAGCTTTAATTTAATTGTTAGTATAATAAAACATGAAAAGATAATAAAATGAAATACTATTTTATGCATTTTAAATATTGCTTTTAGGAACAGCAGCTCTGTCTTTATAAGAATGGCATAAATCCTCTTTAAAATGAGCATAACAATAATCCTTATCAGGAACACAGGTCAGGCTGCTGTGTGTATAGTAGGCACCATCTGTGCAAAGTCTTAGGGTCTTCAGGCAATGAATTTTGGGGGAAATTGTAAGAGCCAAGAGAAGCACATGACTACAGTGACCTGGTGACATGGTGACAGTGCAGTTTTAATCTTTCATATAAAGATACTAATAATTTTCCTAATTCAGTGCAAAGAACAGTGAGACATCTAATACCCCCTTTTAACAGCTTGCTTTCCCCTCAGAGGAAAAAGATAATTGGGCTCATGTAGTTGTACATCTGTCCATCCTTGCCATTTTACAAAATTCATAGTCATTGGGCTTCTGTTCATAGAACTGAAGTAAAAAATTGGATTGATATAAAGGAATATATGCAAATTTATACAGAGAAAAACAAACTATAATTCATATTTCTGCACCCAGAATCAGTTGTTTTTTGTTCACAAATATTTATAAAACCCATTTTCTTTGCCAGGCACTTTGCCAGGCACTATGCTATATACTGCAGATAAGAAAGATTATATACCTTTGAGAAGCAAATATATAAGTAGAAAAAGAAATCTAAGAAATAGATAATTTTAACAAAATTATTTCAAGACTGTAGTAAAATGTTACAGGTATGCACAAGGAGCTATGAGAGAGATTCAAGAGCTAACAATCCAGTGTCAAGGGTGTCCTGAGAATATGTGCTTATATACTCTTAAAGGATAACTAAATGATAATTAGACAAATATTAGGGAAGGATAATGCATACATTATAATTTAAACATTCCAAGATGCAGAGACGTGAAACAGTATGGTGTGTACCAAAGAACTGCAGGGAATTCCATGTCACTGAAAGATAAAGTACAAGTAGCAGGTAATAAGATGAGGCAGAGGGGTAGATCAGGCAGATTATAATTTAAGAGTTAAGAGATCCTGCCAAATGTTTAAGTAAGTATGTATGTGTCATGGTCAGATTTATATTTCAGTCAGATTTTATGATACAGCATAGTGGAACATTGGTTTCAAGCAGGAAAATCAGTAGGAGAGATTATATTTTTCTGAGATAAGGCAGTGTTACCGTTGGAGCAATCAGAGTTTTGGTAAAACACATACCTCTAGGTCCTTTTCATTGCTGAAAAAATGAATTTCAACTCAGTGAATATGAGAAGTATTCTTTTATTAAAAGCACATTACGAGATAGAAGATGGGTCAAGCCTAAAACTGACTAACCACGTGGAAATGAGGTTACATACCGCTGGGAGGGTTATGGGTTTCATCCAGGGAAGATGTAGAGCTGTAACCCTGTGGGAGGGAGAGGTCTGTGTTATATATGGGGCAGTGATAGGTGGTTACAAAGGTGTTCTTAGGTGATTGGCAAGTGAGGTCATTTTGATTGACAGTTGAATGCTATATAATTCTTTGCCTAGTGCGCTTGTGCATATCCAGAATTTAGTCTGCTATAATTAGATTCATGAACTTCCATGCATAAACATGGTATTATAATGAAGCTTAAATTGTAGGCAAATTAAGGTAGTATTTTCTGTGCAGGTGTCTGTAGCTGGATTAGGCTAGCTAAGAAATGATCCTCCTGTCCTTTGTCTCTTGGGATGCAGGAGGGATTCTCTAACTACCAATAGGGTGTTCTTTGAGTGGTCTCTGTGCTGGGTCTCTATTCTTTTATTCCCCCAGTTGCTTATGTCTGACTAGCTACCTAACAGCAGTGTGGAATGAAATGGAATAGAATGTCCTTACTTGGGGGTCTGTACATAATTCTATCATGTGGAGAGAGGTTTCCTTCTCACCACCAAAAAGCAAGCAATTCTCCAGACGACAGCGGGACGTCCTATTATTTAACTCAACTCTGACTCTATGTGAAGATAGCATTAAATACTACAGATTGCGGGGGGGTGGTGGGGGGGCAGTCCCAGAAGACTATCCTCTACTTCATCACCAGTCAAAAGCCAGGTTGTTACCAGTGTTTCTGTCCAACTGGATATAAACCAGCCCCTTCCTTGGGTTTGATTAATTTGCTAGACCAGAACTCAGGACACCAGATTGCTCACTAGATTAGGTTTATTATAAAAGATATCAAAAGGACATAAATCAACAGCCAGATAAAGAGGTACAAAGAGCGAGGTCCTAAACAAAGGAGCTAATGTCCTTCTGGAGTTTGGGGCATGGCACCTGAAATCATTCTTGTTCCTTGACCTAGAAACTCTCTAAATCCCTGTCCTTTTGGGTTTTTATGGAGGTTTCATTACATAGGCTTGATTGATAAGTCACTGGTCATTGAAGATTGATTCAACCTGCAGCTCCTTCTCTCCTGGGAAGTCTGGGGTGGGATTGAAAGTTCCAACCCTCATTTTCTGATTGGCAACCAGCCCTCAGCTTTAGGTGCTGTTTAAAAGTCACCTCATTAATATAACAAAAGGATACCATTATAGCTCTCATCAATTAAGAAATTCCAAGGATTTTAGGAACTCTATGCCAGAAACTGGAAAGAAGACCAAATATATATTTCATATTATAAATCACAATATCACAGTCCCAATTAAAGAATGCTTAGATATAAGGCTGGTGACAACCTGTGATTGATTAGATATAAAGGATGTGAAAAAGAAAAAAAAATCCTTTATTTAAGCACTTAAAGTAATGGCTTTTCTAACCTCGGGGATAGGGAATATCTGGGGAAAGAAAATCCTGGATTAAAAAAAAGTGTAGAATGTGAATGACGTAGGACTTCTGGAACGGTTGAGTGAAGAGTTTGCTTAATATTAATTTTAATATTAATTCTCTCCTCTAAAAGGAGTGATAAGACTACATAAAGTTGTCAAAACAACCACTTCAAGGCTTAACAAATTGAGAAGCATGATTTATTCAAGAAATGCTGCTAACTTAGGTAAGATTAGGTAAGCATTTCAGCCAGGCCTGCTTTCATCTCCTCAACACTAGGGCAGGCCTTAAGCTCCAGCAGCTCTGCTGTACTGCCAGATGGGCTAATTTTATTTGAAGTGTAAAAAAAAATCCATGCTTAGGGCACCGTCAAAAACAATAGAGACCTCAATGGAAAATAATTAGAGAAGGCTAATATGGGTAGCTTGAAGTCATAGTACTAGTTAGGGAAAGAAACACAAGGGCAGACCATCCAGAAATGTAACAGGGAGATCCAGCATATGAGACAGCCAGAGGCCTTGCTAAAATCCCACTTAGATTGTGCACATGCTTAAGGCTAAGGGAGAATTAGAAAGGTCCCCAGTGAAGTACTCATACCTGACTGAACATGAGGTCTATTGAATACAGAAAGTAAAAAACTGAGGCAGAATTGTAAATTCTCTCAACTTAAATAAAAGTGACCATTGAAGAAATAGAGAGCACTGACTAAGAAGGCCTTAGCTTTCCCTTAACTTGACTAAACATTAGATAGGCCTCCTTCTGCCTCTAAGCCCCTTCCTCCCATTCACCCTGTAATGATGATTGGAGAGTTTACGTTTCTTTTGGATAAGGCACATTAGCAAACATAGGCTACGATTCCACCCACTTGGATCTTAAAAATATCTCTCACCCATTGTTTCAGTGGAGTTCAGTTCGGACTGCATTCTGGTTTCTTTCATCTATTACAATAGCCTGTTCAACTTTGGTACAATTTTTGCTCTAACACCATCATTTCCTATCAATATGTTTCCAATGAAATGACATGTAGCAAAATCTTTCAATTATTTCTATAAATCTAATATGACATCCTGCCAATTATCTTCCATTTACTCCTCCAGATCCATCCTCTCTGTTTCAATGACTAATCTGTATAGACCATATCATCTGGCTCCTTGTCTTATGGCTTCTAATTGAGTTCAATCAATGTGTAGCCTCAGAATGCAATTGAAGGAAGGGATCAGACTAAGATCTGGATATTTAATCCCCCAGATTTATCCATGCAAGTCTCCTTGGTTAGCTATGCCACTTTTACAGGGGTGATTCTGTTCGGTCTCTGATAAGTCTTCTTTCTGTAATATCTTTAGTTCTTAGTATGGTAGCAACTTGAGTTTTTCATACACATTCTCCACATTTTTCTGAACAGTTTCTTTATTAAAATTTTCTTGATTTTTTTCTAATTCGATAATGCCATATGTTTCCTAGAGAGACAATAATAGAAATACTAAAAGCAAACTCCGGAAAAAAGATAGCCTAGAGTGAGGTTGGGGAGAGTAGAGCATGAGATGGTAGGAAGTAACAGAGGAATAGCGTTATTGTAGTGTTTGAAATCATTTAATAAAATATAAAAATATTATATTTACAAATATATTATTTTAAGTGTTAATATTCCCAGATCATGCATGCAGTATTTGTTGGGTTCTATAAGATAAACTCTGTTAAGGTAATTTAATGCATTATAAAGAATAAAAGGAAAAAAATATGATAATTTAAACAAATATTCAAAGTCATTTAATTAATTTATGAGCATTAACTAAAAATAATTTTATAAAATAAGAATAGCATTAAGTAATATGTTTAGTTTTATGATAATAATAGATTAGGTATTTTTATCATACTCAATTCAATGTGGTAGAATTTTTTTCTAACTTTTGTGCTTAAATATTTTTCAAATTTAGTATTGTCAAAATTAAATATCGACTAAGAGTTAGAATTGAGTCAAAGTTACAATCATGGCAACTAAGAAATATATGCACACATAAAGTTTTAATTTTAGGTCACTCCAAAGTGAAGAGACATATATAATTCATACAGAATTTTATTTAATATTCAGTTTAAATCCCCAATTTAATTATTTTCTTGGAATCTGTTATGAAACATCAAAAATTTAGTTATTGTATACATGTGGTGAATTCTTGTTTTGGGACAAGACTGTGGTTATTTTTTATATTTGGCTAATGTTTATGAATAAAAAAGCAAGTAGTAAAAAAGCAAGTAATGAATTTGTTTTTATATTATTATAAATTTGTGTTTAACTGAGCATGAAAACCTATACGTACTTGAAAATTTCAAAGATATGGAATTCAAGTATAAATATATTTATTGAGCGCTATAATTGAGTTATAAACTTTCACTTTCAAAACGCATGTCTCTCTCTGTAAACATGGAGTATATATGTACTGTATATACATATATAATCATATGTATATATAAATATATACACACAGACCCAGATACAATATATATAATATAGACTGTAAATTATTAACATGATTGTAATCTATTAAGCAAGAACCTAACATATTTTGGTAAGTTCTTCCTACTTTTTCTCCTTAAAGTACAAATTTTTAGAAAGGTTTAAAAAACAATTTACTACTTGTTAAATAATTTACAATTATTATAAAAATAACAATTTATTAGTTGTTGAAATGATATTGTCCATAAGGTAGGAAAATGTATATACTGTTAACAATAAAAATCCCTCTAGATTTTAAAGACAAAACTCAATTCGCTACTATAATTTATTAAAATAAGATATATTTTTGTATATGCAAGTACTCCCTTACAAATTTACTTTATTAATGAAAACAAATATTTCAATTAAATCATTATCCTGTAGACATTTCCATTAGTTAATTCATATTTTGGAAAATAAAATGATAGATTCCTCAACTAAATAACTCATTTCCTTTTAAACATACAAAAGACGAGGCAAAAAAATATGAATTTCTCATGTGAATTTCCTCCTGTTATTTCCTACATCCTGAATTTCTTGTTTTAGCATCTATTCATTTCTATCTGTAGCCAATATCAGGGAAAATGGTCTCTGATAGGCTCTTCAGAGCAACAACCACTAACGAAGTGTCTTTTGGAGTGAGTGTTAGAACTGAATGATTTCACTGGAAAAAGTTTGTGAAGATTACTATATTTCTGAAATGTTTTTAAAGATCCAACTGGGATAATGAGTAATAACATCTCTTCTATGAAAATATTTTATTGCATAAGATATAGACAGACCTGCAAATATAATATCTAAGACAGCAGAAATACAGAAACCACAATCTTGAAGTTATTTAAAAGGAATGGCTTTTATTTTTTTATTGGACACTATTAATTCACATAATCAAAGAAGTGGTTTTTTAAATCTAGGAACGTAAGAAGTAGGTGGATTTACCACTATTTTCTAGATAGTCATTCTGAAAGACAAAATTACATAGGTAAGTTTTGTACTTCTCTATTTCTTGGAATAAAACATCGGTAAGGCTAAAGGAAAATATTTGAGGAAGAAGAATTATACGTTTGTGATGAATTCAGGAAATTTTATTCTGTATACTTACATGATATGAGTCTTTTATTTAAACTACCAAAAAGTAAGAGCTACCACTTTAATTTGCTTGCATTGTTAAGATTAATAAATGATAGTTCCCATCCTTCATTAGCCCTCTACTCTTTCTAGAAGAAAGAAAGTAGTTATTGTCCTGCTCGCCTTTTACTTAAATCTACCGGGATAAAGATCTTTTAATGAGGTTTTGAATTCAGAAAAGCTAGGCTAAGCTCAACTCATTTGTAAATCTCTCAAGCACATAATTTGTTTTACATAGCTTGATTAGTGTTTTTGCTAGTCATGATTAATTTGGCTATAATCAAGTAATGATATTGAAAAATTGCTTTATTATTTTTTTTTTAGTTTAACTATTTCAATGCTCCTGCCTATGTGGTTCTGTAAATGACTCAACCTAAAACCATAGGCAGTCCTTGGACTTTCATTGTCTCCGAATGAAACTATATAAATAA
>NW_011888783.1:7502253-7509845 GCF_000151845.1 Pteropus vampyrus | reverse complement strand
CAGAAATACAGAAACCACAATCTTGAAGTTATTTAAAAGGAATGGCTTTTATTTTTTTATTGGACACTATTAATTCACATAATCAAAGAAGTGGTTTTTTAAATCTAGGAACGTAAGAAGTAGGTGGATTTACCACTATTTTCTAGATAGTCATTCTGAAAGACAAAATTACATAGGTAAGTTTTGTACTTCTCTATTTCTTGGAATAAAACATCGGTAAGGCTAAAGGAAAATATTTGAGGAAGAAGAATTATACGTTTGTGATGAATTCAGGAAATTTTATTCTGTATACTTACATGATATGAGTCTTTTATTTAAACTACCAAAAAGTAAGAGCTACCACTTTAATTTGCTTGCATTGTTAAAATTAATAAATGATAGTTCCCATCCTTCATTAGCCCTCTACTCTTTCTAGAAGAAAGAAAGTAGTTATTGTCCTGCTCGCCTTTTACTTAAATCTACCGGGATAAAGATCTTTTAATGAGGTTTTGAATTCAGAAAAGCTAGGCTAAGCTCAACTCATTTGTAAATCTCTCAAGCACATAATTTGTTTTACATAGCTTGATTAGTGTTTTTGCTAGTCATGATTAATTTGGCTATAATCAAGTAATGATATTGAAAAATTGCTTTATTATTTTTTTTTAGTTTAACTATTTCAATGCTCCTGCCTATGTGGTTCTGTAAATGACTCAACCTAAAACCATAGGCAGTCCTTGGACTTTCATTGTCTCCGAATGAAACTATATAAATAATGATTATTTCTTTATCATTTTTTTTTTGAGGAGAGGAAGTATGAATGGATATAAAGTCTTCATTAATATGCATTATGTATTTATTTTTATTAATATGTTCATGTGAAATGATATAACTTTGTACATATCTGCTATATTAAAAAATTTTAAATATGTAAAATTAACTGTAGTAAATGGTTTAATTCACTGAACCACATTTCCCCAGCCCACATGATTGAAGCACAGTTTAGACAGACTTCTAAAATGGACCACACCAACATTTACCTTCTAACAGTCACACCCTTGTGTAACTCCACTTGAGTCAGACTTAGTGACTCACTTTTAAAGAATAGAAAACAACAAATAAGTGACAAGATGTCACTTCTGTGATTAGTTTACAAAAGACATTGACTTCTATCTTGCTTATTGACTCTTTTTAATGCCTTTTTGGAGAGGCTATTATTGCAGGAAACTGGAGAGTCTGTAGTCATCAGTTAGATAGAAACTGAGGCCTTTAGTCCAATAGCTCACAAAGAACTGAATTCTACTGAGAACCTCATGAGTCAGCTGGGAAATGAATTCTCTGTTCAAGCTTTAAGATGCCTGAGTCCTTGGTTGACTACTTGATTACAGACTTTTGAGAGACTCTTAAAGCAGAAGACCCAAGCAAACTGTGTCTAAATTTCTAACCCACAGAAGCTATGAGATAATAAATGTGCATGTGTGTTTTTAAGCCCCTAAGTTCTAGAATAATTTGTTACATAGCAATTGCTAACTCTTACAGTATGGTTGACAGTTCTATGCACTTTTGTCATTTCTGAGCTATAGAGAATCTCTAAGTTGCATGCGGGCATATCCCAGAGGTAATTCCCTCAATCAAATGGGGAAGGAGTCAATGGATAAATACTTTAATCTTCTTATCCTTCAGTGGGACAATTTTGAAGGATGTTCTCTGTGATTTATCAGAGAGTCTACAGTGTGAATGAGTATATTTTTCTCATTATGTGACAGATAAATTGGACACTAGATCCTTCAGGAAATATAGACTATTGTTATGTATTGCATGGAGTAAACAGAGCAGCGAACATCAAGAGTATAATTAATATTTTTAGATAGGGGCTTAGCACTCTTGGATTACTGTAGAAGGAAAGAGTGAGAACGAAAGGAAAAAAAGGAAAGAAGGAAGGAAGGAAGGAAGGAAGAAGGAAGGAAGGAAGGAAGGAAGAAAGGAAAGAAGGAAAGAAGGAAAGAAAGAAAGAAAAAGGAAAACTGGTCATTTAAATTAAGACTACTGAGGACTTACACGTCAATTCTTTTTTATACGACCCTGCAATTTCACAGAGATGATAATCTTTACATTCTCATAAATTTTGAAAGATCCTGGGAAACAATAGTCTTTTGCCTCAGATGATTTACTAAACTTTATATATATCATTGAAGATAGTGAACATTTACAACATGCGTAGCTTGTGTAGGGTGAGAGGAGTAATACAAAATACCTCTGATGAATATATTTTTTTAATTTATAAAATTATGTATTTTCTTCTGTCATATTATGATCTTTGTGTGTTTAAATACCAATACTCTGAATTTTACCATATTGTCCTCCTTTCCCCCTCACTGAAGGAGAAATAATTTTCCATCTCTCAATTTCATTAACACAGTCTTTTGTACATCTTTATTATAGCATTTAAGTCACCATGTTCTAATTATTTATATATGTCTATATTCTACTTTCTACTATAAAAATCTTGAGAACAGTACAATAATTTATAGATGTGGTCCAAATTAGCACTTGACACATGGCAAATACTGGGATAAGCCAGAGATGGGGGCTCTTTGCCCCTTGATTTAGGGTTCCAAGTAGAGGACAATTCTTTTTTTTTCTTGTATCACTAATAGCTTTTATTCCATTTTATTTACTTTTTAACTACTTTATTGAAGACTAATTGACAGAATATTAACTACGCAATTTTAAATGTATACTTTTAAAATATTTTGATACATATATACACTCATGAATACATAATCAGAGTCAAGAAAATGATATTCATTATTCCAATCATTGCCTTAGAAATGTTTTTACGCTTAGAGGACCATTCTTTAAGAGAACCGTACCTAACCTTACACTATACCCTCTTCACTATGCCCCAGAGAAAGAGAATGATTAACATGTTTGATAAGTTTTAGAGAAAGAACTTGAAACACATGTGTTAGTTTCTTCCTTTTTCTGCTTTTACATGTCTACTACCTTCAGGGAACACATATTCTCAATTCATCGGTATTGGAAAGTTAGGAATAGACCACTTTGGAGAGACCTGCCATTATCAAGCTATTCCTATACCTGGGTATTTATGTCTCTCCATATTAGAAAACTCATGTTCCTATGTATAAAAGCTACAATCTCCAGTCAATCTTTATTAATAATAAAGCTGAAATTTTGACCCCCACTCTCTAGATTCAGGGAGGAAAAAAGGGATTCTTATTTATTAGTCCTATTCAATCATACCATCAAATTCATTGGTCATGCATATTGAAAAATAGTGAATAGAATTATAGAAATAAAACATAGAATACCTGTAACTAACATAAAATAATATTGAATGTCAACTGTAATTGAAAAATTAAAAAAATATATATTATATTGTACAGAATATGCAATATTGTGAAGGGTTCAAAGATATCTAAAATATAAAATCTGGGAACTAGAAGGTCACAAATTGTTTTATAATATAGAAATATCTACAACAAAAGACAGATTTTGAAAAGGCTAAGAATAAGGAGGATTAAAAAAGGAAAAGGGTATTCATTGAGGAGGGGAGGAAATATTTGTTTTACATATTCAAAAGGACAATATTAAGTGTACAGAAAAACTTAAATAATAAAACATGTCTATGATATATTAAATAAGTTACAATGAATAAATATAAAACAATATACATACTCTCATTTTCACATTTCTTTCTCTCTCAGAATTTATATCACAACAGTACTTCAAAAGCCCTATGTTGTCTTTGATCTCTAGTCCTTAATACAAAATAACTACTTCCTGAATTATTCTTCCTTTAATCAGTCTTGAAACTTAGCTGTCACTTTGTCCAAAATTCCTTTAAGGCGAACCTACGTATTTGTTAATGTTATTTCTATGCTAATCCTTGCCATACTATAATTACCACATCAAAGCATTTACAATGCTAAATTATAAATGTCTTTTTACTAGCTATCATCCACTCTAGACACATGTTCAGAAAGTGAATTCATTAATACTGCTTAAATTCATTTTCTAGTTAGGTGACCTTGGGCCTGTTACCAAAAACCTCTGTGCCACTAAAACCTTCATTTGTAATGGGTATGTAATGATATAATAACCTACCTTTTGGAAGCTAGAGTAAGGCATTAAATGAATTAGTACATATAAAGAACTTCGAACACTATCTAGAAGATGATACATAAGCAATTATATTATACAATATTATATCACCAACACCCACTAATTGGCATTCAATACATTTAATATGTATTTGTGCAATGAGTTAATATATCATTTGCATAGAAAAAGAGTTTGGAAAAGTGTATGTCAAAAATTATTTTGTTTATATAGTAGAAATGTAAGTAATATTCTATTTTATTTTATATTTTGTTTAGTTTTATGTGATCTAAATTTGATACATTTTATATGTATTATTTCACAAAGAAAATTATGCCCATTTAAACATTTAAAATAAACTTTTCTATTTAAAGTAAACTTGAGATATCATTGTGAATTCTTTATTATTTCTTTCATAGTTCAAGGTTGAAAATTTTTATTTTATAAATCACTTGTGTTTTTTAATATGTTCTGCCTGTTGGAAGACCTATGCCTTTCAAGAATTTTCAAATATTAGAATATATTTTCAATTTTTATGATTTTTTCTTACAATCTTACAAATATTTAATCCATTCTAGATAATAATTCATAGATGTTTAAGTTGTTTGTTTACTTTAAAATATGTCATCACTGTTTTCAACTTTGTCATTTATTGGCATGACTACACACAGGTACTAAACACCATTTACCTACTTATTTTCTATGCCATTTCAAAAATTATGTTTCTGGACTTAATAAACTGATCCATTTACCTCTTAGATAATTTGGTGCCTATACCAATATGTGTAAAAAATTAGCTATGTAGTTAATGCAAGTTGTTACCAATTATGGTAAATTGTTCCTCAAATTTCTCTTTATCTCATTTCTTTTCTTTCTTCTTCTCTTCTTGCTCTTACTTTAATTTCATCAGGAAGATGTAAAAATAAATATTTCTGCCTAATATCAAAGGTTCAAAATTATAAAGTCAAAATTGACAGAACTACAAGAATAAATGCAATTATGATGGCAGATTGTGACATATAACTCTCAGTAACTGATTATCATAAAAAGTGAGCAAACATATTGAATATTTAACCAATACATGTTTAGAATAACACACTCAACAAAATACTACACCCTTGCAGAATGTACATCTTTTTAAAGAACATATGGGATATATACAACAGTTGATCATATGTTGTGTCTCAATGTGATTCTCAATAAATTTCAAAGATTTCTTGTTATATAGTTTTCTGACTAATTTGTATTTAACATAGAAAAATCTCTTTAAAAGATAACTGGAAAAGTTCATATGTTTGAAAATTAAGGCATATACCTCTAAAAAGTAATAGAGAATACCAAAATTAGAAAAACTTTTGAATAAATGGAGGTGTTAGCTAATTCTATTGTGGTAGTAATTTTATAATATTTGAGTGTATCAAATCAACACATTTACACCCAAACTTACACAGTTTATGTTGATTACATCTTAATAAAGCTGAAAAAGATAATTTTTAAATTAAAAAGGATAATGAAAATAGGTCATATCAAAACTATTAAAATGTAATTTAATCAATACTTATAGAAAATTTTATAATTACACATTTATATATAGTTACACATTTATATATTATAAAAAATTCTGAAAGTCAGCGATTTATGCAACTATCTCAAATATGGAAAGACGAAAAATGAAATTTGACTTAAAGAAAATAGAAGGAAAAATTACAAATTTAAGAGTCAAATTTTTAAGAATATTTTAAAAATTTACATTCAACGATTCAAAATTTTTACAGCAGGTTATTAAAAGATCATTAAATTCATATACCTCCAGAAAAGTTGATTGAAAAATAAATAAATAAAAGGAGAAGGCACAAATAACCACTATCAGGAATTTAAATTAATTACCATTATAAAACATCATAATTATGTCATAAAATTACATTTTACAATATAAATGTAAATATTTACCTTATAAAACATACATTATAAAGATCATAAAGTTATATTGATATCAGAGTTGGGGTTATCAAACAACATGAAAAGAAAAGGAAAAGCAACATCTTCCACACCAAAAATTATTTGATCCTAAGAGGATTCAATGTCTTAAAAGGGGGATGGGGGCAAATAAATACAGAGCTATGAACTATTAGCTATATAAGCAATTAAAAAGTTGCAAAAAATTATTGAATATTATCTTCTATTAAAGTAAAATGTTAAACTCTTAATGTAAGTCAATTTTTAAGGCAATAAAGTAACAGTACAAAATAAAAATTTCCAATCATTTAGCAACAGTATTAAACCATTCCTTTGACCCCAAGCTTTTACTTCTGGAAATTTCTACTAATAAAACAATGCAAAATGCTGCCCTCAATGTATGCTCAAAGATATTCAACTTTTCCTTATTATTGTTCACACTAGTAATAATCCAAAACTACAGGAAAAAGAAAATAATTGAATAAATTAAGTAAATGCATACACTGAAATAGCATGCAGCCATTGTGAATGTAAAAAATCTAATGGCAGAAAGATTCACCGGGAATAAAGCAAGGTGTAAATTATTTATTGTCTTCTGTACACAAATATGTCTTTTTACTTTTCTATTTATCTACTTTATACATTAAATTTCATGCCTTAAGAGCTATAAGAGAAAACATAAAGACATATATACTAGCAGTCTCTATGTGATGAGATTATAAGTGGTTGTAGGTTTATGTTTTTCTTTCCTGTATTTTTCTCTAATTAGCACATTTGTCTTTCTTTTTTTAACCAGCCACCAATAGATAAACATTAAAGACCATATGTATCAAATCTAGATATATAGACTCTATTAAGTAATACTGTTTTAACAAGACTTCATTCTGTTTGAGATTGCTAAACATCACACACTAGATTTCATTGTGCAAAGCTTTAGTAAAAAAATATTTTGTCATATGCAAGGTTTTCAAAAACATGTAGAAATCAGCACATACAATACACCATTTGCTCTTGTCCTGGAATACTCACAGGTACTGAGGTTATTTTGGGTCATAGAAATTTTTAGTTGATAGAAAGTAATAAACTCTGGGGACTAGGGTTGTGGATAGTCATGAATGCTCAAAGGTGGCAGCATGATCTGTTATTTGAGGATCAGTACCTCCCACATAGTGCAAAATTCCACTGGTCAGTGCAAACAATTACTGCAATTAGCCAGTCACTTTAAGTACAGATTGCATAGTATTCAAAACCAGTTGATTTTGCTCTGAAGTCATTATTCACACAGCATCACTGACTGTAATAGTTATTATGTAAAAAGTAGATTTGAGGCAACATAGAAATTCTCAATAGATCTAAATTGTCTTAAAAATAGTACATTTTATTAAAACCAAACTGGCTCCATTGGAGGCTATAGGATTTTAATAATACTCCTTCAAAGATTAACTAAAAGTTTAGCTACAGAAACCTAGTTATAAATCAGCTTCTGACTTCAGTTAAACTATTACACACAAGATCGAAAGATTTAAAGATAATAAAAT
>NW_011888783.1:7489907-7501113 GCF_000151845.1 Pteropus vampyrus | reverse complement strand
CCTGGGAGATCTGTGTTCAAGTCCTAGTATAATAATTAATTTGCACTCATGATCTGGTCAATATTAAATACTCTCACTGTCCTCCATCTCTCTCAGAAGGAGGGATATGAGCCACAAGATCATTAAGCCTGCTTCCAGCTCTAAATTCCTATTTTCCACATCTCTAGTTTGATATTTTTATTCTTATTTTGTTAATACCACTGAACTTGGAGCACATCCATTAAAAAAAAATAGCATTACATATAAAGCCTCTGGGAGCACTCTTGAATAAAATAATATGATTTATTTTGAAATTAAATAAAATATTACTTCACTATATCTATTTAAGAAAAGAAACTAAATATTTATCTCCATGCTAATTTCTCCATTGAAAGGAGAAGGTATATCAATGCATAGAATAATAAACACATTCTAATATTTCTACTTTGAACATTTTTGTGTGATAGTTTAACCCCTTCAAAGACAGTTTAGTCTCTGTCTAATGCTTATATATTCTATTCATTTAGATTTTTTGTGAAATTTCTTAATTTTAGCTTTCTTCTATGGCAAATGACTCGAGCATACTTTAGTATATTTATTATGCTGATTACATAAATTATAACCCATTGAACATAGCCAGAGCTAACTTGAGGAGAATATAATCTAGGTAGTAAATAAAATGACTACTTAAATAAAAGACTATATGCATGTGGATATATTTAATAAAAATTTTCAAGACAGCCTATAAAATGTAAATCTAAATTGTGTTAACATGTCTGTGAACAGAAGACAGACAGTTTACTCCTGATAAATTAAATGTATAACATCTTTTTAAACTGAAAATAAAACATCTTTAAAACAAAGGGAAGAACATAAAAATGTCTTTGATACAAAATATGGATAATGTAAAATAAGAAAAATCTCCAGTGTAAAGAATATAATTAGAACAATAAATTTTAATTCTGTATGCTAGTTACTTAGCTGAGGAAGAAACAACTCCCTGATTCATACTTTGAATTTCTATGTCTTTGATATTCTACTTGTTTTACTCCCTGGACAGCGTTGCTGTGCCTGTGAAGGGTGTCTCCAGTTCTTTACTTTGTTCCATTATTGGTGGAAAAAAATTACACTTGTCAAACTGCTGTTAGAATAAGTTATAACCAATTTTTAACAATGCAAGTAAGCTCAAAGTATCCATAAAAATAACTTTTGGAAAAAATAGCCAGCAGCAATGTAACCCATGGGAAAACCTTGTTATAACACAATACAAGTCAGATAATGGTCTTTCAGAATTTAATTAAGTCTTAAGGATTAAAAAATATAAAGAATTGATTTAAAACTATATTTATGGTAAAAGAAAAGGATTAGAAGCAGATACTAATGAGTAACCTATTTCCAAAGTACCATAATTAAGAGAGATTTAAAGTTATAATGATCATATGGACAAAGTCTGATAATGGTTAATAGAAATTTATTTGTAGCCAAAGTTAGATTGATAATCTTAATAAGGACTTTGGTTTTTCTGATTCTAAAAATACCTTAGTTTTTTCTAAAACTGTGCTTATATAACAGTATTCAAAATTATATCGAATGTTAAAATTCAATCTAAACATTCCATACATAAATTAACATTTTCAATAGCTAATAAAAGGCACAAACAATAACTTTCAGTTTCTGAATTCAAAGGTAATTATTAATATAAGTATTATGAAAATACAAAGAATAAATTCAGCTGAGAAAAAAACTTAAAATTTTTATACCTCCAACAAGATTTGGTTTAAATTGAGGTATAATTTTGTACTGAAGACAGTAAGAGTACTTGATAGCAAATCAAATTATACATGATATTTAAAACAATTTTTGTACTGTTTTAATTTTTTAAATTAATTTGAAAGTATTCACCAAATAACTATACTGTTTGAATATATTTTTCCAATAAAGTTACTAAGTGCTAGAATCTGAATGAAGAATTTTTCTAACATAAAGAGAGAATATCAATATTTATTAGTTTAGAGATATATCTCATAAAAAGAGAATGACACATAAATAATTTAGAATATTTTATTTTTCAGTATGCTACAAGATGTATCAAGATGTTATAATGTATTATAGTTCTTTAATCATATTTGTAATGATAATTTTGCTTTAAACTATCAATCTATACAGTTATATACATTATGGGTAAAGAAAATCTTCAAAGTGACTTGCTATGATCACTAGAAGAATTGGGAGCAGATTAATTAAATACATATTAACTTCTTTTTTTCTTTAAATATATCCGTTCCTTGATAATTCTGGTAAATTGAACAGGTCTTTTACATTCCAAATAATAAAAAAGAACATTCATAATACAGGGAGAATTTCATCTACCGTTTACTGTCTGACTAAAATTCAATTTAGTTCATCTTTTTTCATGGAAATATATTTGATGTTTTTGAAAACATGGGCAATAGGTTTTATCTAGATATCAAATAAGATCAGTTAAAGAGAGAGAGAGAGAGAGAGAGAAAGAGAGAGAGAGAGAGAGAAAATGTATGAAAAAAGGTGAGGGAACAGAATAGATGTGTGAAGAGGTGAAGAGGATTATCTGACAGAGCCTGAGGTTTTTGGTAGTGGGGCACAAGAATAACTGACTGCATTTATAGATGCTAGGTAATATATAATCAACTTCTCACCTTATCCTTTGATATTATACTAGTTTTTTCCAATAGACAACACACCAGATGCTGGAAGGAAAAAAAATTGTTGATACAGCCTGAAAAGTCATGGAGTGGAGCTTAGATCTGCATGTGCATGTGGAAGAGAGCAAAAATACCAACCATTAAAAAATAAAAAGAAAAAGAAAAGAGAAACCTTAGTATCTAGGAAGCTGCATCGTGAACCATTTTTTTTTTACATCAAATTATATGTATCTTAATTTATGAAGTGATGAATGCTAATCATTAAGGCAACATTTGAAATGTTATCTGAAATGTTTTGTAAACTTTAGAGACACAATTGGTTAAATATAGACATAGTTCCAGTTTATATCAATAATGAAAAGAAGAAATTACCAAGTACAGGAAGTATTTTTTATATTTTCTGAACGTAAGTCTAGGCTGAGCATTAATAGGTAAGGATATCAAACAATTGAAACACCTTAACATATTTTCTGTATTCTGAATAAATAATGATAGTGGGAATAATAAACTATGCTAAGAATAATGTTTAGAAAGCAATTGATCAAGTTCAGATATTAAATAAACAATACATGAAAAATATAAACATTAGTCTGGTCTATGTCTTCAAGTAGAATGACTGAATTAAAAAACAATTTTGTTTATTTTTTGAAATTATTGGTCTTTTGTCATAAACAACTAATGAATTCAAGAGAACAGTGTTTCTTACATGTCCAACACAAAAAAAGTATTTGATTTTCTCTGTTAATAACAAAAGTTAATATTTGTGATATTTTATTACTATGGTTTCTTAGAGCAATCTATTTTTTAATAAGCAATTTTAAATTTTATTTACCTACAGAAAATTAAACAAGTGACCCTGAAGAAAATGAAAATTTCAGAATTGTTTTCAAGATATGTTAATACCTAATGAATTCTTAAGTTTAAAAAAACAATTAGAAATTGAGATTATTTTCTTTATCCTACATATGTGAAGAAATAATCATTTATAAGTGAAATTTAAAGTTCAACAAAAAGATAACAAACAATTCAATTAAAAACAGGCAAAAGATCTAAGAAGATCACTTACCAGAGAATGTTTATAGATGGTAAATAAACATACAAAAAATTGCCCTACATCATTTGTCATTAGAAAACTGCAAATCAAATCAACCATGAGATATCAGTACCCACTGATTAGAATAGTTAAAATACAAAACAAAAACAAAAAACAAAGAAAAAAGCTGATACTACCAACTGCTGACAAGTATATAGGCAACAGGAACTCTCATTCATTGCTGGTAAGAATAAAAAAAATGCTACAGACACATTGAAAGACAGTTTAACAATTTCTTACAAAATTAAACATACTCTTAACATATAATCCAGTAATTGCATGTGCTTGGTATATACACAATTCAGTTGAAAACTTATGTCCACACAAAAGCCTGTATATGAATATACAGAGAAGCTTTATTCATAATTACCAAAAATGGAAGCACCCACAGTATCCTTTAATAGTTAATAAGTAAATAAGTTGAGGTACATTCACATAACAGAATATTAATCAACATTAAAAGTAAACAAGATATCAAACTATGAAGAGACCTAGAGGAGTCTTAAATTTGTATTTCTAATGAAAGAAGCCAGTCTGAAAAGTTATGATTGTATGATATTCTAAAAAGGCAAAACTATAAAGACAGTAAACAGGTCAGTGGTTACCAAGGGCTTAGAGGTCAAAAAGAGGGTTGAATAACTGAAGAATGAGATATTTTAAGGTGGTATTTGTGGATACATAACATTATTTTGTGTGATATTGTATTTGTGGATACATAACATTATGCATTTATCAAAATGTGTTGAGATTTACAGTACAAAGAGTAAAGCTTAATCTGTGTAAATTGAAATATATGTATATTTATGAGGTTAGAGCATCCCAGTATGGAATGTAAGTTGTAGTAAATGGATCTAAATGTATTACAAATATATGAAACAATCTAACTGAAGATGATGAAGGAATAAAGTATTGACCTAAGCAACTTTTGAAATAAGTAGCAATAAAGGCAAAAGAAATTGTACATAAGCACTGCACTCTAATTGATAATGTTTTACCCCAATCCTCCCTACCCAGGAGTATGAAATAACAATTCTAAAATCACTGTTTCTGTATAGTGGAATTGAACTATTTACTAAATGGGGGCAAGAGTTAGGAGACGTGTCTCACTGTTGGAACGGGAGATCATAAATAAGCAAGGGGAAGAAGTTAGAATGATTCATGTGGTAATGGATTAGAGTTGGAGTCATCAGTATGAACTCATGTTTAGTTTAATATAGATATATTTGGTTTCATATAGAAATATTTATAGATATGTTTACATAAGAGAGTACAATCATATTCTCCTTTGAAAAAAATGACTATTTGTAGGACTAGAGCAGGAAATATACAAGATGAGCCTTGAAAACTTGTAGTTCCAGAAAATAAGAGAGCACTCATAAAAATCAATTGATTAATTAATTAATTAGATACATAGGTAAAAAGATAAAATAAAAATAGGAGTATCATGTCAAAGGGATACGGGAGTCTTAAAATTCTCCCTAAAGACCAAATAGGGAACAATTTGAACAACAAAATTAAATAATATTGGATTATATTCCAATGTACAAAATAATATCTATGAATCTTCACTGACAGAAATTAATAATAAAAAACATGAAGGAGAATAAGTTAATCCCCTTGAAGAAGAATTTCAAATAATTTTTTTGATATTCTGCTCTTAAGTAATTAAATCATAACCCCCTACTTCTTCCCAAAAGTACAGTATAGAAAGGAGAAATAAGCAGAATAACTTTATAGTGAAGAAACCTGCCCAAGATTATCTCAATCCAGGTGATTTAGGTTAACATCACAGTGATGAGTCATATTGATAGAATATATAATTAACAGGATGTGATAAAAATGCACCATACATCTATGGTCTTTCTCCCAATACTCTGGTCTATTCATGAGAAGAACATCTCACAAATTCCAATTGATAGACATTCTATAAAACAACTGGCTAATAATACTCAAAACAAGAAAACATGAAAAACAAGAAAATTCTGAAAAACTCTCACAATCTAAAGGAGCCAAAGGAGTTAAGATTACTGAGGAAATTACAATAAAGTATGGAGTTTCATTAATAATAATGACTCATTAATTGTGACAAATGTACCATACTCATGTAGAATACTAATAATAAGAAAACTCCGTGTGGACCATAGGAAAAACATTTGTACTATCCTTGTAAAGATCTTATAAATCTAAAACTGTTCTAAACTTAAAAGTTCAATTTTTAAAAAGTTTAACTTCCCATATTGTAACTGCTTTTCAAATCCTCTTGTGTGGCTGATTATTTAGTTATTATGGATTAATTTTATGTTCTTATTTGCCTTAAATATCTTATATAATCATTGTTAATATATTATGTATGGATAACAAGTTATACAACAGGAGGATAGGGAAATAATCTTTTGATAAATGTAAAAGTTCTTTCCATGCACAGATTACTCCAAAAAGGAAAATCTAAATGTAGGATTTTGCGTAGAAATGAACCGAGTATTCTAATTAAAAAACTTTTTTTTCAGGAAGCATATGCAGATAACAGGGAACAGCTCATCCCCAAAGACTTTAATTCATAAGGAGATAGCTTTGTGATTTTACTTATGCACACTATCTCTTGAAGTTAATCTGAAGGCTGATGGTTCAGTAGATTCTTGGCAATGAGTTTCTTTGGGGCTCTCTTGGCAAGACCCATTCTTCCCTCTGACCTGGCTCATCTTGATTATAGTTTCCTTTGTCCCTATTATTTTTCCCAATCAAGTGTCATCCATTTGCTGTTTTTCCAGGAGTTCTTTAAATGTTTTCATCTACAGCGGAATTCTTACTTATTTTATTTTTTGATGATGTAGTATTATTAAATTTTTTCTTTTTTTTTTCTCATTCAAATGGGATTTTTGGAAGGAGGTCAGGTATATATATGATAGTTCTGACTGAGTTTTAAATAAGAAATTTTTATAAGAATCATTGGGGAAATTGATTGAAATATTATTTCCTTCTGTCATAATATGACCTCTATATAAAATTTCAATATATTTAATTTAGAATGAGTTCTTCCAGCTTATATATAATGCGAGGGACAGAATCTGTTTCTAGAACAAACTGGTAGAGCTTGCAAGAAAGCGAAACAGAAGAAAAACAAATATTTTTATTTCAACATGAGCATTACAGTCTGAAATTACATGAATAGAAGAATAATGTTCTCAACAAATGTATATCAATGATATCAGAGTCCTGGAGCTGTCTTTATTCACTGAGACGTTCACTTACTTTTGTCCCGTCCGTGTTCTCGAGCAAAACTTGAAGAGGAATAGAACCTTTTCATAAAGGTGAGAACTTCTGGTTAAACAATGTGGGAATGGCCATTAATAACTGATTTCAACCAAAGTGTGTCAATAAAATACTGAGGTAAGAACAAGTTCAAAAATCATCCCTTTCTCCTATTGTTTGTTATCCTGTTTTATTTGTTTTTATGATAAAACGCTCAATGGAAAGATAAGACGTATGTGTCACGCATTAAATTATTCCATGCTAACATTATAGGTAAGCTGCTTCACTAAGTAATGTATGAAGTATATTTTAAAGGAATGAGTATTTTATTACTCATCTAATATTGCTTTAAATTATTTTTATTATAATATTTCTTAATTATGTAACTAAATTATAATTAATTTACTTAGATTAACAATAAAATAATAAATCTAAAATCAAAATAATAAATTTAATATGACTGTGTTCTGCTGTAGTTACATTTTTGTGCGGTCTATTTGACATTAAAGTCTAAATGCAGTTTCTTATGAGTTTTATATACCTATACTACTCGCCACTTTGTGCTGATTTAATTTTTCCACTATTTTTCTCTATTCAAAGCAGTACAAAAACAAAATGTTTGTTTAGCGATGCGTGAATTCTTTTGGCCTTACTCTTTTAGGATATATTATTAACATTAAAAATCACTGCTGCCTTTTTACATTTATATTGCCATACATATTTTACCATGAATATTATAGTGGTACATATCAGATCGAAATAACTGTAAGTGAAAAAAAACAACACAACAACAGAAATTACTGTGTAACACTTGATTTAAATTGCTTATTCAAATGATTCAGAAAAAATATTCATGTGAACTTTCTATATGATTATCTAAAATAAAACTACATATTTTACATACCTATCTATACATACATTCCATCCTGTGTAACTAGCAAAGTGTAACATTTTTTAAAAGAATTTTTCTAAAAAGAATCTTTATTAGCAGTTGAATCTCTATGAGCATGTAGCAAAAAGAGTAGTAAAATAACAGTCTATGAAATATACTTTACCAAATATGTAGAGGTCACTACGCATAGTTATATATGTTGGTAATATTTGAAATATGGTTCACATTAAAAAGAAACCTTTGGAATTACTTCTTTCACTTGAAGGATGTTGAGGTATTACATTAAAATGGTCAAAGATCATTCATTCTATCTTTAGCTGAATGCTGTCAATTAAATGTGCCTTATCAGCAAAAGAGCTTGATTGGTTTGCGTTTCAAATGTGTACTGGGACAGCATTAATTTTATGTCATCCAGAGCTATTTATAGTATACAATTAGGGGCAATTTCATTTTCTTAATGAGATTTTTCCTAGGAGAGTTGGACAGAATGAAAGACAAGGTAGGAGATTTAACATGAATACATTAAAAAAAAAAAAATACCCCTGAGGAAAATGTCATTTCTTCAAAAGTATAAAATTAAAAATAATCAACATTTAACTTCAGAGGTATCTCTTTTCTCCAATTGATGCTTAAAGATTAAAAAGTGGCACCCAATACATGCCTCTTTGGACTAAGGGTTATTTTGATCTAAAGGCCCATCAAAAACAATAGGTACAAGAAGGGCACTCTGACCTCCCATTTTCTTCCTGAAAGCAGGAAATAAAACTCCCATGTGAGAGTTGCTTTCCCCAATCTAGGAAGAAGGAAACATTCTTTTATCACCAGAGATGAAAAGTAGAGGCCAAGAGAGATCTGTAGAAACAGGCCTAGTTAAAATAACTCTTATCTTCCTTTACTCTCATATATTTTAGTTACTTTTCCACAATTGCCTATTTTTATTCAACCTTGTATGAAAACTCATAGGCATAGCTGCTTCTTTGGGTCTTAATTTTTTATGGGGGTTCCCATGTACATGTAAATAACTATATGCTTTTCTCCTTTTGATCTCTCTTATGTCAATTTACTTCTCAGTCCCCGTCAGAGACCCTAGAGGGGTAAAGGTAAACTTTTGTCTCTCCTACAATATTCAGGCAATTTTAACACAAAAGATCAATAAAGATGATAGGGTTGATTTTTTTTTTTATTAATTGTCATCTCGAATTGCATCAAGATGACAGTTATACGTTTTTTATTTCATGTTAACCAATATAGTTATTAATTTAAAACTATATCTGTTACTGTAGTGTATATATTGCTTAAGTTCATATTATTTATTAGTTTATTATTTATTCTTATTAGTCCAGCTTTGAACTCTCAGCAGCATTTGAAAATTTCGATTAAGTGCAGTGATGGCAATAAATTACAGAATACTTAAAAACATAACTAAAATATTAGGCCTAAGCTGTCAAAATACTTATTTATTTGTGATCAAGTGGTCTCAGGGAATTTTTCTTGTTAACTTTTAAAAATAATTTAATACATTAATTTTAAATATATACCATTTACATTAAAGGTGAAATGATAATAGGTAGATGAAGATAATAATGATGATGATAATAGATAATTAAGAAAACTGCAAGTAGTCATATAACTTTGTATATGCATAAAAGTATAAAAACAAAGACGGATGTTAAGAATAATAGCAGAACATAAACAGCAATTGGAATTTGCCACTATGACATAAAAAGAAAAAAAAAATGTCCATAGAATCTGAGCTCAAATAAATACAAAGACATTTGAGAATTCTTGGCAATACACCAATCAGAATCACAGTACTCTGCAAGCCAACTCTGAATCTTTGATCCATTGCAATCTGTCTTCCCACCATTTCTTCCCTTTTTTCGAAATGTTTATCAACAAGGCCACCAGTGGCCTCCTTATTATGAAACCTAAAAAATATTCCCCAGTTTTCTTCTCAGCAGCATTTGAAGTATTATCCACTCTCCTTTTGAAACAAGTCACACTGATGTGTCAAGTCAAACTGTTTTTTTCTAATTTTCCTGAATCTTTTCACAATTTCTTTTCAGTGTCATTTTCTTCTTTTCAGTCATCATAGAATTGTACTTAATTGTTTTGTTAACTGTTCTTTGACTGTTTTTTTTTTTTTCCCTTCTGCTCTAGTTTACCTACTCTTCATAGATGGTATTATCTATTCCTATGGCTTTAATTATGTCCTCACCAGATTTCTCCTCCAAACTTTGGTTTTGACTTGTAGTCAATTCCACTGGAATCTTTTGCAGGAACCACAAATTTAAATGGAAAACAACTGAAACTTTTTAAAGTTTTCTTCCAAACTTGATTATTCTTCTAAAATATAATCTCAGTGAGATAATCTAGTACTCAAGTCAGAAATCTGGGTACTATGCATAGAGTCCTCCTCTCTTACATGCTGTCCCACAAATCCAATCCATCACCAAGCCCCATAGTGTTTACCTTTTAAGTTACTTTTAAATACGTCTACTGTCCCCAGCAGTGCTACCACTAAGCCAGCCACTCAGGAAAATTTTACAGGGTAGCAGCTTCTAAATTTCTCAGCTTCTAGTTTTTCTTCCCCAGAATCAATTTTCTTTATTGTGAGTGGAGAAAACATTTTGCAAAAATCGGACCTTGTCAGAAGCTTAAAATTCTTTAGTGACATTTGCTTAAACTTAGGTCGCTAGCTAATCTCTTGAATTTAGTTTACAAATCTCTATTCCTGTTGATAACCTTTCACTGCTTCTGAACTTAATATTACAACCACATGATAGGATTTCATTCTCTCTTATCCCAAGCCTTCATCTATTTAGTTCCTAGTCCCTGGAATATGCTTCTTCTCCCCCAACTCAAAATTCATCTGGCCAACTTCTATCTACTCTTCTGCCCTAAACTAGACATCACTTTATCCAGAATACCTAAACTCTAAGTCAGAGGATCCTCTTAAGACCTTGAAGCCTCACACTATGTTGTGTTAACATTATTTTCATTTCTGAAATGAGATTTCCTCAGAGCAGATTACAACATGCCAAAGTGAAAGCATCAGAGATAGGTTTTAAACCCAGTGTATTAATCTAAAGTCTACTTCTTTAAACGTGCTGTGTAACTAATGCGGGTATATACAAAATAATACCTATCCAAGGGTTAAATTATGACTTATTCATTATCCAGGAAAGCAACGGCAAAATTCAAGTGCCACGTCAAGTTCTCAAAAAGCCGTAAGTTTACTCAGCTCTACTATGGTAACACATAATATTAAAATATCAGCAATATATAGTGACAAATGTCAACTTCAGGTTA